>NW_026453389.1:0-68424 GCF_025200985.1 Drosophila gunungcola
AAAAAATTAAAATTTTAGTGATTTGACCCTATTGTTCCTATGGGAGCTATAAGATATAGACTTCCGATTGGCACGCTCTTTCACCATAATCATGGTATGCCTTAATTAATACAATTTGAAAATATTCAGGTCAACAGCTTATAAACTGCGCGAAACATGGTGAAAAAATTAAATTTGAACCCATTTTGCCATACTGTTCCTATGGAAGCCATAAAATATAGACGTCCGATTGGCACGTTTTTTTTCCGTTTTAATGTGAAAAAATACGATTTGGAAATTTTCAGGTCAACAGCTTATAAACTGCGCGAAATATGCATAAAAATTTATTTTTGAGCCCATTTTGCCTTATTGTTCCTATGGGAGCTATAAGATATAAGCGTCCGACTGGCACGCGCTTTTACCTTGATCATGCTATGTATTACAACAAACGGATTACAAATATTCAGGTCAACAGCTTATAAACTGCGCGAAACATGGTGAAAAAATTAAATTTGAACCCATTTTGCCCTATTGTTCCTATGGGAGCTATAAGATATAGGAGTCCGATTGGCACGCTCTTTCACGCTGATCATGGTATGCTTTAAAGATTACTATTTGGAAATTTTCAGGTGAACAGCTTATAAACTGCGCAAAAAATGGTACAAAATTAAATTTGAACCCTTTTTGCCCTATTGTTCCTATTGGAGCTAAAAGTTTTAAACCTCCGACTGGCACGCACTTTCGCCCTAATCATGGTATGCCTTAAAAAATACGATTGGGAAATATTCAGGTCAACAGCTTATAAACTGCGCGAAACATGGTGGAAAAATTAAATTGGAACCCATTTTGCCATACTGTTCCTATGGAAGCCATAAAATATAGACGTCCGATTGGCAAGTTTTTTTACCCATTTAATGTGAAAAAATACGATATGGTGTAATGGTTGCCTTGACCAAATTAAATGTCTAGCTTAAAAATATTTGTTTTGTTTACGCGCCTTACGATATTCACAACTACTCTGCAGCCCTGTTCGATAATATCGAGTATTTTGAGTATATCGAGTATCGAAAAGAAAAAAATGAGCTGTTGGTGCAGTATCGAATTGCATCCACGTTTCCCAGAAAAAACTTCGGCCACAACCTTTTCTTTTCCGTTTGCAACGTGAAGATAACCAGACGTACCAATTGGCCAGATCCTCAATTAAGCCCACATGATTAGTTAAATCTATAAAAATCAAGTGCCTCCTATACCTCCGCATTCCAGTTAATTAATTAACATTTGCAATCATTCAATTGGAATCGACAGGGTTGCACTGGCTGCCAACTAATCGTGCCTTCTCAAACGGCCAGGTTACGTTGAAATACCAAACCAATTCTTGGGGAACGGGCCCCAAAAATTGCATCAGTTCGCCCTAACCTCAAACCGGCATAAGCGTTCCGCTTCCCATCAGCCAGAGTGAGACCATCAAATCCGGTTCTCTGCCACTTCTGTGCCGATCAGCCGCGCGCCACAGCATTTCTATCACCACACACAGACTCCCCCGGTGTCTTTCTCTACACTAGGATCGTGCAAGCAAAGAAACAGAATCACTAGTAGCTCCGGCAAGGGAAGAAACCTTTACGGGCGGATTTGGAAAACTAGCACCGCCATGTAGAGACCGACAAGTTATCAGCCCTAACCCAGCTAATGCGTTCGGGTTATACACTTCACCTTTAGATACCTAAGCAATATGTGCATATAAGCCTACGCGATCGTTTATGGCCAGACCCGACTGTTCCCTAGTCAGAACGACAACCAATATATTTTTCAGCTTTGTGAATTCCCTCGCAGATTAGTTACAGAAACACACAACACTGTCTGGAAGTGCGCAAGCGATGCCATAAATCTTTCGGTGCAAATCGAATCAAAAACAAAGGAAACAATGCGTACTCAAATTTCAGGAACTAATTATTTGCATTAAGTTAAATAAAACTTCCTCCCCATACACTAAAGCACGGGACTAATCAACTCGTCATCCATGTATTCTTGAAGGCCTTTAACGAGGATTGGACGCGGGTAAGTGTACCCAAAAGAATGTATTCTAAATACGGTGAATCAATTTTAGCTTAATCCAAATATTAGTTCTGAACGTGTTATGCTTATACACCATCGATGATCCGTTATCGCGCAGTCAGTTACGTTCATAACGGTTCTTTCTTTTGTTTTGATTATCCATCCGTAATTCGGCTATAACCGTCTGCATAAATCTGCATTGTGTTTGCATTATTTTAAAAAGGAAAATGTTTTGTTGTAATAATTAATCTAATACATTTTCTTTTGCATATATATATATATATAATTTCTACGCCTTTTCAGCCAGTGTGTGTGTTTACGTACTGATCCAACATTGTGTATAAAGTTCATCAACAAAAACAAAAAAATGTAATATTAATAAAGTTAATAATTTCATAAGTAAATAGCTAACTAGTTAGAGACACAAAAAATGAAGTTAATTGAGAAAGAAGAGAAAAGAAAATCATAATGAAGCAGAACATTAACTGTACCGCAATTAATTGTTTGGTTTAGCTTCGACTTAATAAATCATTTGTAGTAACAATGCCTAAATTGAACATTATGAGTGAGTAGTTGATTTACTTGTGCGACCTGGAATGTAAATATTTGATCAATCACACTTTGGGTTCTTTAATAATCCGTTCAAGGTTAAAGACATGGTAGGGTGGGTAGCGAATTCGCGTGAGTCAATCAACAGCTAAGACGTCACGCATATTATCTGGTTTCTGAAAAGTTCTACTTTATTCAATGATTTAAGTCAATTCGCCTAGTTGTTGCTTTGTTTGGTTTACCCGAGCAGGTAACCGCTTGAGTATTTCAACCATGATCGTGTGGTTATTTAGTTTCAGAAAGGGACTCTAAAAATTATTCTTAAGGTAATGTTAGGCAGAAGGGTCAGCAAAAACCCCCCCAATTCCCGGAAGAGCTAGAGATGACATGGGTCCCGCTCCGCTGTAAACTCAGCTGTCTAATTTAGTTTCTATGGACTAAAAATAAACTCTTATTTTCAGTGTATATAAACCATTACATAAGATTTGGCGCCCAAACGTGTGGGGCAATTTATTGTTTGCTTTAATTTACAAATGAGATAATATATTTAGTCCCAATTTGCTAGTGAAAAAAAAAAAAAAATCTAAAATAACACAAAGTCTTTTGCGTTCTGGTTTCTAGGATATCGAATGGGTTAGCGTGAGCTGATTTATATCGACCAGAGAGAAGGTTAGGGAATTTTTTTTAAATTTGTTAATACCATCTTAATGCATTGATGGACATCTCAAAATAACGTTGCTGAAACAAAACACTCAGTCAACATTAGAACGGAGAGCCACAAGATTCACTAGACATTTAAGCTCGGTTGCGTTTCGATGAAATTAGTTAGATTTTGCTACAGCACCCAAGGTCAATATATTTAATACGCATCTGGATATCGCAGGTTCAAGACAGTGGATCAACACGACCGATGGTAGGCAATATTAGGACAGGGAACTGTAGTAGATACAACTGTTGTCATCATAATTTTTATGGGAAAAGTTGTGTTTAGCAGGTATTCATTTGGCAGTCTCGCGATTAGCTGGAATACAAGAAGTATACGTAAGTGTGCATTGTCCGTTAACCCCGATTGGCTAAACGTTGAACTAAAGCTAGCATTGCTACTCATAGATAGATTCAATAGCCAGAATATTTTAATTAAATGCAATAGTAATAAACAAAACCAAAAAAAAAAAAAAACCAAAACAGAAAGAGGAAATTCGAAACCAGGTAAAACAAAGATCAAATTTTTATATTCCCAAAAAGGTCAAAGCAAAGAGAAAATAAATTTATAGATAAAAATACAAAGATTAAACCTAAAAATGCCAATTCAACATTCTCCAGAAAGAAGCTTAGCGCCAGCTACTAATCAAAATGTGTGCTTAATTTGCGAAAAGGCAATGACTGATACGCAGCCATGCGTGATGACTATTTGCAAGCATGTGTTTCATAAAACTTGTATTGACAACAGGTTTCATCCGGATAGGGAGAATGTATGCCCCTCCTGTCTGGAAAAGGTGGTGGTAAAAGATTTGAAAGTGGTGGTAGGAAATTTCTCCCCGGAGAAGAATGAAGACCCAAGTCAAGGACAGAATCGACGTCCAATTACTAGATCAGTGAATCGGCTACTTGAATTAGGAACATCACCACGAGAGACCGAATTGGAACAACAGGAACGGCAACAGAACGTTGGTCAAGGAATTATTCCTGGCACAAGTAATAGAGGTACTCGGGGTAACACTAATAATTTGGATAGAGGTTCTTATGTGCGAAGAGGCGGAAGACGAGGAAGACACCCACGTCAATACCATCGGAGCGAAGACAATTTAAATGACGATAATTGGTCGCAGCCAGATATTGAGTTGATAGTTAGGGAAACGGTGATGAGAATGATGAATTCGGTATCCATTAGAAACGTGTTGAGTGGACAGGAAAGTCAACAGCAGGGAAGAGCGGCTTCTGATGACCAAAGTCCGAGGTCCCAACAGATATCATCCCACCTCGCTACCAATAAAGTAGCCGATATCATTCAGAAATGGGGTGTGCGTTTTGAAGGTACTTCTGAGGGGTTGTTGGTAGAAGAATTTTTATACCGAATGCAAGTTTTGACTCGAGAACATCTCAATGATGATTTTGTAGCACTCAGCAGAAACATTCATCAGTTGTTGGTGGGAAAAGCCAGTTCTTGGTTTTGGCGATTCCATAAGCGAGTAGACAACTTTGACTGGGAACAGTTTTGCTTCGCCCTACGTGCTCAATATAAAGAAAGTCGATCGATCACGGAGCTGCGCGAACAAATTCGTGCACGTAAACAGAAACCTGGCGAGTCCTTTGACTCATTTTACGAATCCATTTGTAAGCTAATGGACAAACTGTCTGTTCATTTCGAGGAAAGGGAATTAATTGAACTAGTGCAAGGAAATTTGCTTACTGATATGAAAGATAGATTACTCTTTGAGGAAATACTTTCCATCGGACAGTTGCGTCGATTAGTACAAAAGAGAGAACATTTTTTGCAAGATGCCGGGAAAATCATTTCGTTTTTCGGGAAAGACCAAGGAGTCCGCATTGCGTGTGTATGAGGTAGACGAGTATCCACTGACAGAAACCGAAAGCGAAGAGCAGGAAAAGGACATCTCAGCGTTGCAACGATTACCCTTAAAGATCATTTGTTGGAATTGCGATACAGCCGGCCATGTATGGGAAGACTGTTTAGCAGAACGTCGCGTGTTTTGCTACGGATGCGGAAAACCGCAAGTATACAAGCCAAATTGCCTAAACTGTAAGAATCGTTCGGAAAACCGCAAGGACGGGGGCATCCACCAACCAGAGGGTGTCCCAAGTGTAGACAATAAGCAGATTGATTATTCAGATAATATTAAGGAATTAGAAAATTTAAACGCTGAATTAAAAGATCTTCAGCCCGAGATTTTATTGAGTTTAGAAAAAAAGAAAGAATCCAGTGAAGTTCAAAATGCGTTTCGGCCATATGAAGAACGGCTTAGAAATTATTATTTAGAAAGAAATCGTATTTTTTATGAAAAGGAAAAACACAAAAAGAGGAATACAGTGCGCTTGAAAAATTATTATGTTAATTTAAGGAATAAGCAAAAGAAGGTAGTAGCTACCATTTTTCAGAATAGGTCGGATAGAAGAAGTTATGCGAGTGTTTCCTTTCTGAATTTTACAGAATGGGGATTGCTGGACACCGGAGCAAATATAAGCTGTATAGGATCAGACTTAGCTTTGCAGGATTTTAGTAGTTTTTCAGGATTTAAAACCATAGTATCACAAGTTAAAACAGCCGATGCTAAGCCGCATCAGGTCTCCGGAATTTTAAAAGTCACCATGACGTATAAGGAGAAATCACAAGATATTGAACTATATGTGATTCCGACCATTGCGCAGAGACTTATCTTAGGAATCGATTTTTGGAGAATTTTCGAATTGGCACCCAAAATAATAGGATGCATAGAAAATTCGCAAGTAGAGAGTTCGCAGGTCGAAGATTCCTACCCACTAAATGAGACTCAGCGGCAACAATTAGAAGCGGTAATGGAATTGTTTCCTAATTTTGCGAAACAGGGCCTAGGTCGCACATCCCTAATAAGGCATCACATAGATGTCGGGAAAGCCACTCCAGTTAAGCAGAGACACTATCCCGTTAGTCCAGCTGTCGAAAAGGTCCTGTACGCTGAAATAGATCGTATGTTAGAGCTTGGGGTAATAGAGCCATCAACAAGTCCTTGGAGTTCACCAATTCGTATGGTAATTAAGCCGAATAAAGTCCGCCTTTGTTTGGATGCTAGAAAATTAAATGAAGCAACTAAAAAAGACGCATATCCATTGCAGAGCATAGAAGGTATTTTCTCCAGGTTGCCTAAAGCCAATATTATTAGTAAATTGGATCTAAAGGATGCCTATTGGCAGATTCAGTTAACTGAAGAAGCAAAGCCACTTACGGCTTTCACCGTGCCTGGACGCGCATTATATCAATTTGTTGTAATGCCTTTCGGCTTATGTAATGCACCATCCACAATGTGCCGTCTCATGGACGATTTGATTCCTCCAGATCTACGGCATTGTGTGTTTGGATACTTAGATGATCTATGCGTGGTCACGGAGGATTTCCAAACCCATTTGTCTGTACTCATACGAATCGCAGATCAGTTTCGAAAGGCCAATCTAACGTTAAACATAAGCAAAAGCCATTTCTGTGTTACTAAAGTCAATTATCTGGGTTATATAATTGGAGAAGGAGGTATTACCACGGATCCGGCCAAGATATCATGTATTTTAAACTGGCCATCACCTCGAAATATAAAACAAGTTAGAGGATTTTTAGGAGTTTGTGGCTGGTACCGCCGTTTTATTTCGAATTTTGCTGAGTTGACGTTTCCCATAACTGAACTTTTAACAAAAAGCAAGCCCTTTAAGTGGTCACCGGAAGCGCAGAAAGCCATGGATGCACTAAAAGCCAAACTTACCTCTGCCCCGGTATTACATAATCCTGACTTCACGAAGAAATTCTTTCTCCATTGCGATGCAAGTGATTTTGGTATTGGTTCAGTTTAAGTACAATTATCAGAATCGGGAGAGGAAAGACCAATTGCCTTTATGTCCAAGAAGCTTTCTAAAGCACAGAGAAATTATAGTGTCACGGAACGTGAATTGTTGTCCGTAATACTGTCCATTGAAAAATTTCGTTGCTATCTTGAGTTACAAGAATTCGAGGTAATCACAGATCATTCAAGCTTGATTTGGCTCATGAGACAGCAAAATGTTACAGGTCGACTATCACGATGGATATTTAGGTTACAGGGATTTAAATTCTCCACAACTCATCGTAAAGGAAAGGATAATATCGTTCCGGATGCATTGTCTCGGATGTGCGATAATCAAATCGAGAGCATAGAAATCGTTGGTCCACAAATCGATCTCGAATCGCCTTCTTTTAATGATGCTGAATATGTAGAGCTTAGAATGAGGGTGGAAGCAAATGTTGATAAATTTCCAGACTTACGAGTGCATGGAAAATTTGTTTACATTAGGACAGAGCATCCCTCAGGAAATACCGAGCAGGAAGCCAATAGCTGGAAACTCTGGGTTCCCGAAAAACTTCGAGCAGTTGCAATTTGGCAGGCACATGATAGTGTTGTTTCTGCGCATGGAGGTATTCAAAAAACGATCGAGCGGCTACGACGAAATCTTTTCTGGCCAGGGTTGTCCAAAGAAGTTCGAAACTATATCAATGCGTGTGAAATGTGTAAGCAAACCAAAGCTCCCAATCAAATTTTGAGACCGCCTATGGGTGAGCAAAGTGTTTCTCTAAGACCATTCCAACGTCTGTACATTGACCTTCTTGGCCCGTATCCACGCAGTAAGAGAGGATATACCGGATTATTGATTGTTTTGGACCATTTTAGCCGATATCACTGGCTCTGCCAATTGAAGAAGGGTACGACCGCAGTAATTAACAAGTTTCTATGTGAGCGAATTTTTTGTGAATTTGGGGTACCGGAAACTATAATCAGTGACAACGGGTCACAATTTAAAGCTAAGGAATTTGAAGCAATGCTGACAAAATGGGGTATTCGGCATATTTACACAGCACTTTATTCTCCACAGAGTAATGCGGCAGAACGAGTTAATCGCTCCCTAATAGCAGCAATACGTTCATACCTCCGTCAAGATCAGACCGACTGGGATCTACATTTAACAAGCATTTCTTCAGCGCTTCGCTCAGCATTACATCAGTCCATAGGTTGCTCTCCGTATAAAGCACTATTCGGATTTAACATGGTTAATCATGGATCGGATTATAGCTTGTTAAAGAAATTATCACTACTAGAAGAATCCACTCGGCTAGAAAGAGTCGACCAATTAGCTTTATTACGCGAGGAAATTAAGAGAAATAGTCGTAAAGCCTACGAAACCAATGTTAAGCAATACAATCTCCGATCGAGACCAGTTACATACCGAGAAGGCCAAGAAGTTTTCAAACGCAAATCGGAACTTATCACGCCAAAGATATACGATCATAATTCCAGCTAATCATGTCTCCGATTACTCGACAGATTATCTGTGGTTGTAATGGTTGCCTTGACCAAATTAAATGTCTAGCTTAAAAATATTTGTTTTGTTTACGCGCCTTACGATATTCACAACTACTCTGCAGCCCTGTTCGATAATATCGAGTATTTTGAGTATATCGAGTATCGAAAAGAAAAAAATGAGATTAGCTGTTGGTGCAGTATCGAATTGCATCCACGTTTCCCAGAAAAAACTTCGGCCACAACCTTTTCTTTTCCGTTTGCAACGTGAAGATAACCAGACGTACCAATTGGCCAGATCCTGAATTAAGCCCACATGATTAATTAAATCTATAAAAATCAAGTGCATCCTATATCTCCGCATTCCAGTTAATTAATTAAAATTTGCAATCATTTCAATTGGAATCGACAGGGTTGCACTGGCTGCCAACTAATCGTGCCTTCTCAAACGGCCAGGTTACGTTGAAATACCAAACCAATTCTTGGGGAACGGGCCCCAAAAATTGCATCAGTTCGCCCTAACCTCAAACCGGCATAAGCGTTCCGCTTCCCATCAGCCAGAGTGAGACCATCAAATCCGGTCCTCTGCCACTTCTGTGCCGATCAGCCGCGCGCCACAGCATTTCTATCACCACACACAGACTCCCCCGGTGTCTTTCTCTACACTAGGATCGTGCAAGCAAAGAAACAGAATCACTAGTAGCTCCGGCAAGGGACGAAACCATTACGGGCGGATTTGCAAAACTAGCACCGCCATGTAGAGACCGACAAGTTATCAGCCCTAACCCAGCTAATGCGTTCGGGTTATACACTTCACCTTTAGATACCTAAGCAATATGTGCATATAAGCCTACGCGATCGTTTATGGCCAGACCCGACTGTGCCCTAGTCAGAACGACAACCAATATATTTTTCAGCTTTGTGAATTCCCTCGCAGATTAGTTACAGAAACACACAACACTGTCTGGAAGTGCGCAAGCGATGCCATAAATCTTTCGGTGCAAATCGAATCAAAAACAAAGGAAACAATGCGTACTCAAATTTCAGGAACTAATTATTTGCATTAAGTTAAATAAAACTTCCTCCCCATACACTAAAGCACGGGACTAATCAACTCGTCATCCATGTATTCTTGAAGGCCTTTAACGAGGATTGGACGCGGGTAAGTGTACCCAAAAGAATGTATTCTAAATACGGTGAATCAATTTTAGCTTAATCCAAATATTAGTTCTGAACGTGTTATGCTTATACACCATCGATGATCCGTTATCGCGCAGTCAGTTACGTTCATAACGGTTCTTTCTTTTGTTTTGATTATCCATCCGTAATTCGGCTATAACCGTCTGCATAAATCTGCATTGTGTTTGCATTATTTTAAAAAGGAAAATGTTTTGTTGTAATAATTAATCTAATACATTTTCTTTTGCATATATATATATATATAATTTCTACGCCTTTTCAGCCAGTGTGTGTGTTTACGTACTGATCCAACATTGTGTATAAAGTTCATCAACAAAAACAAAAAAATGTAATATTAATAAAGTTAATAATTTCATAAGTAAATAGCTAACTAGTTAGAGACACAAAAAATGAAGTTAATTGAGAAAGAAGAGAAAAGAAAATCATAATGAAGCAGAACATTAACTGTACCGCAATTAATTGTTTGGTTTAGCTTCGACTTAATAAATCATTTGTAGTAACAATGCCTAAATTGAACATTATGAGTGAGTAGTTGATTTACTTGTGCGACCTGGGAATGTAAATATTTGATCAATCACACTTTGGGTTCTTTAATAATCCGTTCAAGGTTAAAGACATGGTAGGGTGGGTAGCGAATTCGCGTGAGTCAATCAACAGCTAAGACGTCACGCATATTATCTGGTTTCTGAAAAGTTCTACTTTATTCAATGATTTAAGTCAATTCGCCTAGTTGTTGCTTTGTTTGGTTTACCCGAGCAGGTAACCGCTTGAGTATTTCAACCATGATCGTGTGGTTATTTAGTTTCAGAAAGGGACTCTAAAAATTATTCTTAAGGTAATGTTAGGCAGAAGGGTCAGCAAAAACCCCCCCAATTCCCGGAAGAGCTAGAAATGACATGGGTCCCGCTCCGCTGTACACTCAGCTGTCTAATTTAGTTTCTATGGACTAAAAATAAACTCTTATTTTCAGTGTATATAAACCATTACAATGGAAATTTTCAGGTCAACAGCTTATAAACTGCGCTAAACATGGTGAAAAAATTAAATTTGAACCCATTTTGCCCTATTTTTCCTATGGGAGCTATAAGATATAGGCGTCCGATTGGCACGCTCTTTCACGCTGATCATGGTGTGCTTTAAAGATTACTATTTAGAAATTTTCAGGTCAACAGCTTATAAACTGCGCGAAACATGGTGAAAAAATTAAATTTGAACCCATTTTGCCCTATTGTTCCTATGGGAGCTATAAGATATAGGCGTCCGATTGGCACGCTCTTTCACGCTGATCATGGTATGCTTTAAAGATTACTATTTGGAAATTTTCAGGTCAACAGCTTATAAACTGCGCAAAAAATGGTACAAAATTAAATTTGAACCCATTTTGCCCTATTGTTCCTATTGGAGCTAAAAGTTTTAAACCTCCGACTGGCACGCACTTTCACCCTAATCATGGTATGCCTTAAAAATACGATTGGGAAATATTCAGGTCAACAGCTTATAAACTGCGCGAAACATGGTGGAAAAATTAAATTGGAACCCATTTTGCCATACTGTTCCGATTGGCAAGTTTTTTTACCCATTTAATGTGAAAAAATACGATTTGGAAATTTTCAGGTGAAATTCTCATGGTATGCTTTAAAGATTACTATTTAGAAATTTTCAGGTCAACAGCTTATAAACTGCGCAAAAAATGGTAAAAAATTAAATTTGAACCCATTTTGCCCTATTGTTCCTATGGAAACTATAAGATATAGACGTCCGATTGGTACGTTTTTTTACGTTGATCATGTGAAAAAATACGATTTGGAAATATTCAACAGATTATTAACTTCGCGAAACAGGGTGAAATAATTAAATTTGAACCCATTTTGCCGTATTGTTCCTATGGTAGCTATAAGATATGAACGTCCGACTGACACGCTCTTTTACCCTGATAATGGTGTGCATTAAAACATTCAGATTGAAAAGATTCAGGTCAATAGGTGATAAACTAATCAAAATATGCTGAAAAAGTTTAATTTTAATCCATTTTGCTCCATTGTTCCTTTGGGAGCTATAAGATATAGACATCCGATTGGAACCCAATTTAACCCTAATCGTAGTATCCATTAAAAAATACGATTTGGAAATATTCAGGTCAACAGTTTATAAGCTGCGCGAAATATGCATAAAAATTTATTTTTAACCCATTTTCCCTTATTGTTCCTATGGGAGCTATAAGATATAAGCGTCCGACTGGCACGCGCTTTTACCTTGATCATGCTATGTATTACAACAAACGGTTTAGAAATATCTTATAAACTGCGTGAAATATGCTGAAAAAATGTATAAGATATAGACGTTCGATTGGCACGCTCTTTCACACTGATCATGGTATGCATTGAAGATTACAATTTTGAAAAATTAAGTTAAGTAGCTTATAAATTGCGCGAAATATGCTGGTAAAATTATAATTTTAGATACTTTACCCTATTCTTCCTATGGAAGCTATAAGATATAGACTTCCGATTGAAACGCTCTTTCACCCTAATCATTGTATGGCTTAAAAAATACAATTTGGAAATATTCAGGTCAGCAGCTAATAAACTGGGCGAAATATGGTGACAAAATAAGATTTGAACCCATTTTGCCCTATTGTTCCAATGGGAGCTATAAAATTTAGACGTCTGATTGGCACGATTATTTACTCTGATCATGTGAAAAAATACAATTTCGAAATTTTCAACCCATTTTGCCATATTGTTCCTATAGAAGCTATAAAATATAGACGTCCGATTGACACGTTTTTTTACCATGTGCAAAAATACGATTTGGAAAATTTTTTAACTGCGCAAAAAAAGTAGAAAAAAAATAAAAAATTAAATTTGAACCCAATTTGCCCTGTTGTTCCTATGGGAGCTATAAGATAAAAACGTCCGACTGGCACGCGCTTTTACCCTAATCATGGTATGCATTAAAGATTACGATTTGAACATTTTCAGGTCAACAGCTTATAAACTGCGCAAAACATGGTAAAAAATTAAATTTTAACCCATATTGCCCTATTGTTCCTATGGAAACTATAAGATATAGACGTCTGATTGGCACGTTTTTTTACCCTGATCATGTGAAAAAATACGATTTGGAAAATTTCAGGTCAAAAGCTTATAAACTGCGCAAAACTTGGTGAAAAAATAATATGAACCCATTTTGCCCTATTGCTCCTATGAGAGCTATAAGATATAGGCGTCCGATTAGCACGCTCTTTCACACTGATCATTGTTTGCATTGAAGATTACAATTTTGAAAAATTAAGTTAAGTAGCTTATGAACTGCGCGAAATATGCTGAAAAAATTAAAATTTTAGTGATGTTACCCTATTCATCGTATGGAAGCTATTAGATATAGACTTCCGATTGAAACGCTCTTTCACCCTAATCATTGTATGGCTTAAAAAATACGATTGGGAAATATTCAGGTCAACAGCTTATAAACTGCGCGAAACATGGTGAAAAAATTAAATTTTAACCCATTTTGCCCTATTGTTCCAAGGGAAACTATAAGATATAGACGTCCGATTGGTACGCTTTTATACCCTGATCATGTGAAAAAATACGATTTGGAAATATTCAGGTTAACAGATTATTAACTGCGCGAAACAGGGTGAAAAAATTAAATTATAACCCATTTTGCCCTATTGTTCCTATGGGAGCTATAAGATATAAACGTCCGACTGACACGCTCTTTTACCCTGATAATGGTGTGCATTAAAACATTCAGATTGAAAAGATTCAGGTCAATAGGCTATAAACTGATCAAAATATGCTGAAAAAGTTCAATTTTAATCCATTTTGCTCCATTGTTCCTATGGGAGCTATAAGATATAGATACGATTTGGAAATTTTTTTAACTGCGCGAAAAAAAATGGAAAAAAAAATTAAAAAATTAAATTTGAACCCAATTGCCCTATTGTTCCTATGGGAGCTGTAAGATAAAAACGTCCGACTGGCACTCGCATTTATTCTGATCATGGTACGCAAAACAAGGTAAAAAATTAAATTTTAACCCATATTGCCCTATTGTTCCTATGGATACTATAAAATATAAACCTCCGATTGGCACGTTATTTTACCCTGATCATTTGAAAAAATACGAATTGGAAATTTTCAGGTCAAAAGCTTATAAACTGCGCGAAATATGGCGACAAAATAAGATTTGAACCCATTTTGCCCTATTGTTCCTATGGGAGCTATAAGATATAGACCTCCGATTGGAACCCTATTTCACCCTAATCATAGTATGCATTAAAGAATACGATTTGGTAATATTCAGGTCAACAGTTTATAAGCTGCGCGAAATATGCCTAAAAATTTATTTTTGAACCCATTTTGCCTTATTGTTCCTATGAGAACTATAAGATATAAGAACTATAAGATATAAACTGCGTGAAATATGCTGGAAAAATTTAATTTAAACCCACCTCGCCCTATTGTTTCTAAGTGAGCTATAAGATTTAGACGTTCGATTGGCACGCCCTTTCACACTGATCATGGTATGCATTGAAGATTACAATTTTGAAAAATTAAGTTTAGTAGCTTATATGCTGAAAAAATAAAAATTTTAGTGATTTTACTTTATTTTTCCTATGGGTGAAAAAATTAAATTTGAACCCATTTTGCCCTATTGTTCCTATGGGAGCTATAAGATATAGGCGTCCGATTGGCACGCTCTTTCACGCTGATCATGGTATGCTTTAAAGATTACTATTTGGAAATTTTCAGGTCAACAGCTTATAAACTGCGCAAAAAATGGTACAAAATTAAATTTGAACCCATTTTGCCCTATTGTTCCTATTGGAGCTAAAAGTTTTAAACCTCCGACTGGCACGCACTTTCACCCTAATCATGGTATGCCTTAAAAATACGATTGGGAAATATTCAGGTCAACAGCTTATAAACTGCGCGAAACATGGTGGAAAAATTAAATTGGAACCCATTTTGCCATACTGTTCCTATGGAAGCCATAAGATATAGACGTCCGATTGGCAAGTTTTTTTACCCATTTAATGTGAAAAAATACGATTTGGAAATTTTCAGGTCAACAGCTTATAAACTGCGCGAAACATGGTGAAAATATTAAATTTGAACCCATTTTGCCCTATTGTTCCTATGGGAGCTATAAGATATAGGCGTCCGATTGGCACGCTCTTTCACGCTGATCATGGTATGCTTTAAAGATTACTATTTAGAAATTTTCAGGTCAACAGCTTATAAACTGCGCAAAAAATGGTAAAAAATTAAATTTGAACCCATTTTGCCCTATTGTTCCTATGGAAACTATAAGATATAGACGTCCGATTGGTACGTTTTTTTACGTTGATCATGTGAAAAAATACGATTTGGAAATATTTAACAGATTATTAACTTCGCGAAACAGGGTGAAATAATTAAATTTGAACCCATTTTGCCGTATTGTTCCTATGGTAGCTATAAGATATGAACGTCCGACTGACACGCTCTTTTACCCTGATAATGGTGTGCATTAAAACATTCAGATTGAAAAGATTCAGGTCAATAGGTGATAAACTAATCAAAATATGCTGAAAAAGTTTAATTTTAATCCATTTTGCTCCATTGTTCCTTTGGGAGCTATAAGATATAGACATCCGATTGGAACCCAATTTAACCCTAATCGTAGTATCCATTAAAAAATACGATTTGGAAATATTCAGGTCAACAGTTTATAAGCTGCGCGAAATATGCATAAAAATTTATTTTTAACCCATTTTCCCTTATTGTTCCTATGGGAGCTATAAGATATAAGCGTCCGACTGGCACGCGCTTTTACCTTGATCATGCTATGTATTACAACAAACGGTTTAGAAATATCTTATAAACTGCGTGAAATATGCTGAAAAAATGTATAAGATATAGACGTTCGATTGGCACGCTCTTTCACACTGATCATGGTATGCATTGAAGATTACAATTTTGAAAAATTAAGTTAAGTAGCTTATAAATTGCGCGAAATATGCTGGTAAAATTATAATTTTAGATACTTTACCCTATTCTTCCTATGGAAGCTATAAGATATAGACTTCCGATTGAAACGCTCTTTCACCCTAATCATTGTATGGCTTAAAAAAGTACAATTTGGAAATATTCAGGTCAAGCAGCTAATAAACTGGGCGAAATATGGTGACAAAATAAGATTTGAACCCATTTTGCCCTATTGTTCCAATGGGAGCTATAAAATTTAGACGTCTGATTGGCACGATTATTTACTCTGATCATGTGAAAAAATACAATTTCGAAATTTTCAACCCATTTTGCCATATTGTTCCTATAGAAGCTATAAAATATAGACGTCCGATTGACACGTTTTTTTACCATGTGCAAAAATACGATTTGGAAAATTTTTTAACTGCGCAAAAAAGTAGAAAAAAAATAAAAAATTAAATTTGAACCCAATTTGCCCTGTTGTTCCTATGGGAGCTATAAGATAAAAACGTCCGACTGGCACGCGCTTTTACCCTAATCATGGTATGCATTAAAGATTACGATTTGAACATTTTCAGGTCAACAGCTTATAAACTGCGCAAAACATGGTAAAAAATTAAATTTTAACCCATATTGCCCTATTGTTCCTATGGAAACTATAAGATATAGACGTCTGATTGGCACGTTTTTTTACCCTGATCATGTGAAAAAATACGATTTGGAAAATTTCAGGTCAAAAGCTTATAAACTGCGCAAAACTTGGTGAAAAAATAATATGAACCCATTTTGCCCTATTGCTCCTATGAGAGCTATAAGATATAGGCGTCCGATTAGCACGCTCTTTCACACTGATCATTGTTTGCATTGAAGATTACAATTTTGAAAAATTAAGTTAAGTAGCTTATGAACTGCGCGAAATATGCTGAAAAAATTAAAATTTTAGTGATGTTACCCTATTCATCGTATGGAAGCTATTAGATATAGACTTCCGATTGAAACGCTCTTTCACCCTAATCATTGTATGGCTTAAAAAATACGATTGGGAAATATTCAGGTCAACAGCTTATAAACTGCGCGAAACATGGTGAAAAAATTAAATTTTAACCCATTTTGCCCTATTGTTCCAAGGGAAACTATAAGATATAGACGTCCGATTGGTACGCTTTTATACCCTGATCATGTGAAAAAATACGATTTGGAAATATTCAGGTTAACAGATTATTAACTGCGCGAAACAGGGTGAAAAAATTAAATTATAACCCATTTTGCCCTATTGTTCCTATGGGAGCTATAAGATATAAACGTCCGACTGACACGCTCTTTTACCCTGATAATGGTGTGCATTAAAATGTACAGATTGAAATATTCGGGTCAATAGGATATAAACTGATCAAAATATGCTGAAAAAGTTTAATTTTAATCCATTTTGCTCCATTGTTCCTATGGGAGCTATAAGATATAGACCTCCGATTGGAACCCTATTTCACCCTAATCATAGTATGCATTAAAGAATACGATTTGGTAATATTCAGGTCAACAGTTTATAAGCTGCGCGAAATATGCCTAAAAATTTATTTTTGATCCCATTTTGCCTTATTGTTCCTATGAGAACTATAAGATATAAGAACTATAAGATATAAACTGCGTGAAATATGCTGGAAAAATTTAATTTAAACCCACCTCGCCCTATTGTTTCTAAGTGAGCTATAAAATTTAGACGTTCGATTGGCACGCCCTTTCACACTGATCATGGTATGCATTGAAGATTACAATTTTGAAAAATTAAGTTAAGTAGCTTATATGCTGAAAAAATAAAAATTTTAGTGATTTTACCCTATTTTTCCTATGGGAGCTAAAATATATAGACTTCCGATTGAAACGCTCTTTCACCCTAATCATTGTATAGCTTAAAAAATACAATTTGGAAATATTCAGGTCAACAGCTAATAAACTGGGCGAAATATGGTGACAAAATAAGATTTGAACCCATTTTGCCCTATTGTTCCAATGGGAGCTATAAAATTTAGACGTCCGATTGGCACGTTTATTTACTCTGATCATGTGAAAAAATACGATTTCGAAATTTTCAACCAATTTTGCCATATTGTTCCTATAGAAGCTATAAAATATAGACGTCCGATTGGCACGTTTTTTTACCATATGCAAAAATACGATTTGAAAATTTTTTTAACTGCGCGAAAAAAAAGTTGAAAAAAAAAATAAGGTAAAAACGTCCGACTGGCACGCGCTTTTACCCTGATAATGGTATGCATTAAAGATTACGATTTGAAAATTTTCAGGTCAACAGCTTATAAACTGCGCAAAACATGGTAAAAAATTAAATTTTATCCCATATTGCCCTATTGTTCCTATGGAAACTATAAGATATGGCACGTTTTTTACTTTGATCATGTGAAAAAATACGATTTGGAAATTTTCAGGTCAACAGCTTATAAACTGCGCAAAACATGGTAAAAAATTAAATTTTAACCCATATTGCCCTATTGTTCCTATGGAAACTATAAGATATGGCACGTTTTTTTACTTTGATCATGTGAAAAAATACGATTTGGAAATTTTCATGTCAAAAGCTTATAAACTGCGCGAAACTTGGTGCAAAAAATAAATTTGAACCCATTTTGCCCTATTGTTCCTAAGAGAGCTATAAGATATAGGCGTCCGATTAGCACGCTCTTTCACGCTGATCATGGTATGCTTTTAAAGATTACTATTTGGAAATTTTCAGGTCAACAGCTTATAAACTGCGCAAAAAATGTTAAAAATTAAATATGAAGCCATTTGCCCTATTGCTCCTATGGGAGCTATAAGATATAAACGTCTGACTGACACGCTCTTTTACCCTGATAATGGTATGCATTAAAACATTCAGATTGAAAAGATTCAGGTCAATAGGTTATAAACTGATTAAAATATGCTGAAAAAGTTTAATTTTAATCCATTTTGCTCCATTGTTCCTATGGGAGCTATAAGATATAGGCGTCCGATTGGCACGTTTTTTTACCATGTGCAAAAATACGATTTGGAAATTTTTTTAACTGCGCGAAAAAAATAAAAAATTTAATTGGAACCCAATTTTTCCTATTGTTCCTATGGGAGCTATAAGATAAATACGTCCGACTGGCACGCGCTTTTACCCTAATCATGGTATGCATTAAAGATTACGATTTGAAAATTTTCAGGTCAACAGCTTATAAACTGCGCAAAACATGGTAAAAAATTAAATTTTAACCCATTTTGCCCTATTGTTCCTATGGAAACTATAAGATATAGACGTCCGATTGAAACGTTTTTTTTACCCTGATCATGTGAAAAAATACGATTTGGAAATTTTCAGGTCAAAAGCTTATAAACTGCGCGAAACTTGGTGAAAAAAATAAATTTGAACCCATTTTGCCCTATTGTTCCTATGAGAGCTATAAGATATAGGCGTCCGATTAGCACTATAAGATATAGACGTCCGATTGGTACGTTTTTTTACGTTGATCATGTGAAAAAATACGATTTGGAAATATTCAGGTTAACAGATTATTAACTTCGCGAAACAGCGTGAAATAATTAAATTTGAACCCATTTTGCCCTATTGTTCCTATGGAAGCTATAATATATAAACGTCCGACTGACACGCTCTTTTACCCTGATCATGGTGTGCATTAAAACATTCAGATTGAAAAGATTCAAGTCAATAGGTTATAAACTGATCAAAATATGCTGAAAAAGTTTAATTTTAATCCATTTTGCTCCATTGTTCCTATGGGAGCTATAAGATATAGACATCCGATTGGAACCCAATTTAACCCTAATCGTAGTATCCATTAAAAAATACGATTTGGAAATATTCAGGTCAACAGTTTATAAGCTGCGCGAAATATGCATAAAAATTTATTTTTAACCCATTTTCCCTTATTGTTCCTATGGGAGCTATAAGATATAAGCGTCCGACTGGCACGCGCTTTTACCTTGATCATGCTATGTATTACAACAAACGGTTTAGAAATATCTTATAAACTGCGTGAAATATGCTGAAAAAATGTATAAGATATAGACGTTCGATTGGCACGCTCTTTCACACTGATCATGGTATGCATTGAAGATTACAATTTTGAAAAATTAAGTTAAGTAGCTTATAAATTGCGCGAAATATGCTGGTAAAATTAAAATTTTAGATACTTTACCCTATTCTTCCTATGGAAGCTATAAGATATAGACTTCCGATTGAAACGCTCTTTCACCCTAATCATTGTATGGCTTAAAAAATACAATTTGGAAATATTCAGGTCAGCAGCTAATAAACTGGGCGAAATATGGTGACAAAATAAGATTTGAACCCATTTTGCCCTATTGTTCCAATGGGAGCTATAAAATTTAGACGTCTGATTGGCACGATTATTTACTCTGATCATGTGAAAAAATACGATTTCGAAATTTTCAACCCATTTTGCCATATTGTTCCTATAGAAGCTATAAAATATAGACGTCCGATTGACACGTTTTTTTACCATGTGCAAAAATACGATTTGGAAAATTTTTTAACTGCGCAAAAAAAGTTGAAAAAAAAATAAAAAATTAAATTTGAACCCAATTTGCCCTGTTGTTCCTATGGGAGCTATAAGATAAAAACGTCCGACTGGCACGCGCTTTTACCCTAATCATGGTATGCATTAAAGATTACGATTTGAACATTTTCAGGTCAACAGCTTATAAACTGCGCAAAACATGGTAAAAAATTAAATTTTAACCCATATTGCCCTATTGTTCCTATGGAAACTATAAGATATAGACGTCTATTGGCACGTTTTTTTACCCTGATCATGTGAAAAAATACGATTTGGAAAATTTCAGGTCAAAAGCTTATAAACTGCGCAAAACTTGGTGAAAAAATAATATGAACCCATTTTGCCCTATTGCTCCTATGAGAGCTATAAGATATAGGCGTCCGATTAGCACGCTCTTTCACACTGATCATTGTTTGCATTGAAGATTACAATTTTGAAAAATTAAGTTAAGTAGCTTATAAACTGCGCGAAATATGCTGAAAAAATTAAAATTTTAGTGATGTTACCCTATTCATCGTATGGAAGCTATTAGATATAGACTTCCGATTGAAACGCTCTTTCACCCTAATCATTGTATGGCTTAAAAAATACGATTGGGAAATATTCAGGTCAACAGCTTATAAACTGCGCGAAACATGGTGAAAAAATTAAATTTTAACCCATTTTGCCCTATTGTTCCAAGGGAAACTATAAGATATAGACGTCCGATTGGTACGCTTTTATACCCTGATCATGTGAAAAAATACGATTTGGAAATATTCAGGTTAACAGATTATTAACTGCGCGAAACAGGGTGAAAAAATTAAATTATAACCCATTTTGCCCTATTGTTCCTATAAGATAGCTATAAGATATAAACGTCCGACTGACACGCTCTTTTACCCTGATAATGGTGTGCATTAAAACATTCAGATTGAAAAGATTCAGGTCAATAGGTTATAAACTGATCAAAATATGCTGAAAAAGTTCAATTTTAATCAATTTTGCTCCATTGTTCCTATGGGAGCTATAAGATATAGACGTCCGATTGGTACGCTTTTTTACCCTGATCATGTGAAAAAATACGATTTGGAAATTTTTTTAACTGCGCGAAAAAAATGGAAAAAAAATTAAAAAATTAAATTTGAACCCAATTGCCCTATTGTCCGACTGGCACTCGCATTTATTCTGATCATGGTATGCATTAAAGATTACGATTTGAAAATGTTCAGGTCAACAGCTTAAAAACTGCGCAAAACAAGGTAAAAAATTAAATTTTAACCCATATTGCCCTATTGTTCCTATGGATACTATAAGATATAAACCTCCGATTGGCACGTTATTTTACCCTGATCATTTGAAAAAATACGAATTGGAAATTTTCAGGTCAAAAGCTTATAAACTGCGCGAAATATGGTGACAAAATAAGATTTGAACCCATTTTGCCCTATTGTTCCTATGGGAGCTATAAGATATAAACGTCCGACTGGCACGCGGTTTTACCCTGATCATGGTATGCATTAAAATGTACAGATTGAAATATTCGGGTCAATAGGATATAAACTGATCAAAATATGCTGAAAAAGTTTAATTTTAATCCATTTTGCTCCATTGTTCCTATGGGAGCTATAAGATATAGACCTCCGATTGGAACCCTATTTCACCCTAATCATAGTATGCATTAAAGAATACGATTTGGTAATATTCAGGTCAACAGTTTATAAGCTGCGCGAAATATGCCTAAAAATTTATTTTTGAACCCATTTTGCCTTATTGTTCCTATGAGAACTATAAGATATAAGAACTATAAGATATAAACTGCGTGAAATATGCTGGAAAAATTTAATTTAAACCCACCTCGCCCTATTGTTTCTAAGTGAGCTATAAAATTTAGACGTTCGATTGGCACGCCCTTTCACACTGATCATGGTATGCATTGAAGATTACAATTTTGAAAAATTAAGTTAAGTAGCTTATATGCTGAAAAAATAAAAATTTTAGTGATTTTACCCTATTTTTCCTATGGGAGCTAAAATATATAGACTTCCGATTGAAACGCTCTTTCACCCTAATCATTGTATAGCTTAAAAAATACAATTTGGAAATATTCAGGTCAACAGCTAATAAACTGGGCGAAATATGGTGACAAAATAAGATTTGAACCCATTTTGCCCTATTGTTCCAATGGGAGCTATAAAATTTAGACGTCCGATTGGCACGTTTATTTACTCTGATCATGTGAAAAAATACGATTTCGAAATTTTCAACCAATTTTGCCATATTGTTCCTATAGAAGCTATAAAATATAGACGTCCGATTGGACCGTTTTTTTACCATATGCAAAAATACGATTTGAAAATTTTTTTAACTGCGCGAAAAAAAATTGAAAAAAAAAAAAGATAAAAACGTCCGACTGGCACGCGCTTTTACCCTGATTATGGTATCCATTAAAGACTACGATTTGAAAATTTTCAGGTCAACAGCTTATAAACTGCGCAAAACATGGTAAAAAATTAAATTTTAACCCATATTGCCCTATTGTTCCTATGGAAACTATAAGATATGGCACGTTTTTTTACTTTGATCATGTGAAAAAATACGATTTGGAAATTTTCAGGTCAACAGCTTATAAACTGCGCAAAACATGGTAAAAAATTAAATTTTAACCCATATTGCCCTATTGTTCCTATGGAAACTATAAGATATGGCACGTTTTTTTACTTTGATCATGTGAAAAAATACGATTTGGAAATTTTCATGTCAAAAGCTTATAAACTGCGCGAAACTTGGTGCAAAAAATAAATTTGAACCCATTTTGCCCTATTGTTCCTAAGAGAGCTATAAGATATAGGCGTCCGATTAGCACGCTCTTTCACGCTGATCATGGTATGTTTAAAGATTACTATTTGGAAATTTTCAGGTCAACAGCTTATAAACTGCGCAAAAAATGTTAAAAATTAAATATGAAGCCATTTGCCCTATTGCTCCTATGGGAGCTATAAGATATAAACGTCTGACTGACACGCTCTTTTACCCTGATAATGGTATGCATTAAAACATTCAGATTGAAAAGATTCAGGTCAATAGGTTATAAACTGATCAAAATATGCTGAAAAAGTTTAATTTTAATCCATTTTGCTCCATTGTTCCTATGGGAGCTATAAGATATAGACGTCCGATTGGCACGTTTTTTTACCATGTGCAAAAATACAATTTGCAAATTTTTTTAACTGCGCGAAAAAAATAAAAAATTTAATTGGAACCCAATTTTCCCTATTGTTCCTATGGGAGCTATAAGATAAATACGTCCGACTGGCACGCGCTTTTACCCTGATCATGGTATGCATTAAAGATTACGATTTGAAAATTTTCAGGTCAACAGCTTATAAACTGCGCAAAACATGGTAAAAAATTAAATTTTAACCCATATTGCCCTATTGTTCCTATGGAAACTATAAGATATAGACGTCCGATTGAAACGTTTTTTTACCCTGATCATGTGAAAAAATACGATTTGGAAATTTTCAGGTCAAAAGCTTATAAACTGCGCGAAACTTGGTGAAAAAAATAAATTTGAACCCATTTTGCCCTATTGTTCCTATGAGAGCTATAAGATATAGGCGTCCGATTAGCACTATAAGATATAGACGTCCGATTGGTACGTTTTTTACGTTGATCATGTGAAAAAATACGATTTGGAAATATTCAGGTTAACAGATTATTAACTTCGCGAAACAGCGTGAAATAATTAAATTTGAACCCATTTTGCCCTATTGTTCCTATGGAAGCTATAATATATAAACGTCCGACTGACACGCTCTTTTACCCTGATCATGGTGTGCATTAAAACATTCAGATTGAAAAGATTCAAGTCAATAGGTTATAAACTGATCAAAATATGCTGAAAAAGTTTAATTTTAATCCATTTTGCTCCATTGTTCCTATGGGAGCTATAAGATATAGACATCCGATTGGAACCCTATTTAACCCTAATCGTAGTATGCATTAAAAATACGATTTGGAAATATTCAGGTCAACAGTTTATAAGCTGCGCGAAATATGCATAAAAATTTATTTTTAACCCATTTTCCCTTATTGTTCCTATGGGAGCTATAAGATATAAGCGTCCGACTGGCACGCGCTTTTACCTTGATCATGCTATGTATTACAACAAACGGTTTAGAAATATCTTATAAACTGCGTGAAATATGCTGAAAAAATGTATAAGATATAGACGTTCGATTGGCACGCTCTTTCACACTGATCATGGTATGCATTGAAGATTACAATTTTGAAAAATTAAGTTAAGTAGCTTATAAATTGCGCGAAATATGCTGGTAAAATTAAAATTTTAGATACTTTACCCTATTCTTCCTATGGAAGCTATAAGATATAGACTTCCGATTGAAACGCTCTTTCACCCTAATCATTGTATGGCTTAAAAAATACAATTTGGAAATATTCAGGTCAGCAGCTAATAAACTGGGCGAAATATGGTGACAAAATAAGATTTGAACCCATTTTGCCCTATTGTTCCAATGGGAGCTATAAAATTTAGACGTCTGATTGGCACGATTATTTACTCTGATCATGTGAAAAAATACGATTTCGAAATTTTCAACCCATTTTGCCATATTGTTCCTATAGAAGCTATAAAATATAGACGTCCGATTGACACGTTTTTTTACCATGTGCAAAAATACGATTTGGAAAATTTTTTAACTGCGCAAAAAAAGTTGAAAAAAAATAAAAAATTAAATTTGAACCCAATTTGCCCTGTTGTTCCTATGGGAGCTATAAGATAAAAACGTCCGACTGGCACGCGCTTTTACCCTAATCATGGTATGCATTAAAGATTACGATTTGAACATTTTCAGGTCAACAGCTTATAAACTGCGCAAAACATGGTAAAAAATTAAATTTTAACCCATATTGCCCTATTGTTCCTATGGAAACTATAAGATATAGACGTCCGATTGAAACGTTTTTTTACCCTGATCATGTGAAAAAATACGATTTGGAAATTTTCAGGTCAAAAGCTTATAAACTGCGCGAAACTTGGTGAAAAAATAATATGAACCCATTTTGCCCTATTGCTCCTATGAGAGCTATAAGATATAGGCGTCCGATTAGCACGCTCTTTCACACTGATCATTGTTTGCATTGAAGATTACAATTTTGAAAAATTAAGTTAAGTAGCTTATAAACTGCGCGAAATATGCTGAAAAAATTAAAATTTTAGTGATGTTACCCTATTCATCGTATGGAAGCTATTAGATATAGACTTCCGATTGAAACGCTCTTTCACCCTAATCATTGTATGGCTTAAAAAATACGATTGGGAAATATTCAGGTCAACAGCTTATAAACTGCGCGAAACATGGTGAAAAAATTAAATTTTAACCCATTTTGCCCTATTGTTCCAAGGGAAACTATAAGATATAGACGTCCGATTGGTACGCTTTTATACCCTGATCATGTGAAAAAATTACGATTTGGAAATATTCAGGTTAACAGATTATTAACTGCGCGAAACAGGGTGAAAAAATTAAATTATAACCCATTTTGCCCTATTGTTCCTATAAGATAGCTATAAGATATAAACGTCCGACTGACACGCTCTTTTACCCTGATAATGGTGTGCATTAAAACATTTAGATTGAAAAGATTCAGGTCAATAGGTTATAAACTGATCAAAATATGCTGAAAAAGTTCAATTTTAATCAATTTTGCTCCATTGTTCCTATGGGAGCTATAAGATATAGACGTCCGATTGGTACGCTTTTTTACCCTGATCATGTGAAAAAATACGATTTGGAAATTTTTTTAACTGCGCGAAAAAAATGGAAAAAAAAAATTAAAAAATTAAATTTGAGCCCAATTGCCCTATTGTCCGACTGGCACTCGCATTTATTCTGATCATGGTATGCATTAAAGATTACGATTTGAAAATGTTCAGGTCAACAGCTTAAAAACTGCGCAAAACAAGGTAAAAAATTAAATTTTAACCCATATTGCCCTATTGTTCCTATGGATACTATAAGATATAAACCTCCGATTGGCACGTTATTTTACCCTGATCATTTGAAAAAATACGAATTGGAAATTTTCAGGTCAAAAGCTTATAAACTGCGCGAAATATGGTGACAAAATAAGATTTGAACCCATTTTGCCCTATTGTTCCTATGGGAGCTATAAGATATAAACGTCCGACTGGCACGCGGTTTTACCCTGATCATGGTATGCATTAAAATGTACAGATTGAAATATTCGGGTCAATAGGATATAAACTGATCAAAATATGCTGAAAAAGTTTAATTTTAATCCATTTTGCTCCATTGTTCCTATGGGAGCTATAAGATATAGACCTCCGATTGGAACCCTATTTCACCCTAATCATAGTATGCATTAAAGAATACGATTTGGTAATATTCAGGTCAACAGTTTATAAGCTGCGCGAAATATGCCTAAAAATTTATTTTTGAACCCATTTTGCCTTATTGTTCCTATGAGAACTATAAGATATAAGAACTATAAGATATAAACTGCGTGAAATATGCTGGAAAAATTTAATTTAAACCCACCTCGCCCTATTGTTTCTAAGTGAGCTATAAAATTTAGACGTTCGATTGGCACGCCCTTTCACACTGATCATGGTATGCATTGAAGATTACAATTTTGAAAAATTAAGTTAAGTAGCTTATATGCTGAAAAAATAAAAATTTTAGTGATTTTACCCTATTTTTCCTATGGGAGCTAAAATATATAGACTTCCGATTGAAACGCTCTTTCACCCTAATCATTGTATAGCTTAAAAAATACAATTTGGAAATATTCAGGTCAACAGCTAATAAACTGGGCGAAATATGGTGACAAAATAAGATTTGAACCCATTTGCCCTATTGTTCCAATGGGAGCTATAAATTTAGACGTCCGATTGGCACGTTTATTTACTCTGATCATGTGAAAAAATACGATTTCGAAATTTCAACCAATTTTGCCATATTGTTCCTATAGGAGCTATAAAATATAGACGTCCGATTGGCACCTTTTTTTACCATATGCAAAAATACGATTTGAAAATTTTTTTAACTGCGCGAAAAAAAAATAAGATAAAAACGTCCGACTGGCACGCGCTTTTACCCTGATTATGGTATCCATTAAAGATTACGATTTGAAAATTTTCAGGTCAACAGCTTATAAACTGCGCAAAACATGGTAAAAAATTAAATTTTAACCCATATTGCCCTATTGTTCCTATGGAAACTATAAGATATAAACGTCCGATTGAAACGTTTTTTTACCCTGATCATGTGAAAAAATAAGATTTGGAAATTTTCAGGTCAAAAGCTTATAAAACTGCGCGAAACTTGGTGAAAAAAATAAATTTGAACCCATTTTGCCCTATTGTTCCTATGAGAGCTATAAGATATAGGCGTCCGATTAGCACTATAAGATATAGACGTCCGATTGGTACGTTTTTTACGTTGATCATGTGAAAAAACACGATTTGGAAATATTCAGGTAACAGATTATTAACTTCGCGAAACAGCGTGAAATAATTAAATTTGAACCCATTTTGCCCTATTGTTCCTATGGAAGCTATAATATATAAACGTCCGACTGACACGCTCTTTTACCCTGATCATGGTGTGCATTAAAACATTCAGATTGAAAAGATTCAAGTCAATAGGTTATAAACTGATCAAAATATGCTGAAAAAGTTTAATTTTAATCCATTTTGCTCCATTGTTCCTATGGGAGCTATAAGATATAGACATCCGATTGGAACCCTATTTAACCCTAATCGTAGTATGCATTAAAAATACGATTTGGAAATATTCAGGTCAACAGTTTATAAGCTGCGCGAAATATGCATAAAAATTTATTTTTAACCCATTTTCCCTTATTGTTCCTATGGGAGCTATAAGATATAAGCGTCCGACTGGCACGCGCTTTTACCTTGATCATGCTATGTATTACAACAAACGGTTTAGAAATATCTTATAAACTGCGTGAAATATGCTGAAAAAATGTATAAGATATAGACGTTCGATTGGCACGCTCTTTCACACTGATCATGGTATGCATTGAAGATTACAATTTTGAAAAATTAAGTTAAGTAGCTTATAAATTGCGCGAAATATGCTGGTAAAATTAAAATTTTAGATACTTTACCCTATTCTTCCTATGGAAGCTATAAGATATAGACTTCCGATTGAAACGCTCTTTCACCCTAATCATTGTATGGCTTAAAAAATACAATTTGGAAATATTCAGGTCAGCAGCTAATAAACTGGGCGAAATATGGTGACAAAATAAGATTTGAACCCTATTTTGCCCTATTGTTCCAATGGGAGCTATAAAATTTAGACGTCTGATTGGCACGATTATTTACTCTGATCATGTGAAAAAATACGATTTCGAAATTTTCAACCCATTTTGCCATATTGTTCCTATAGAAGCTATAAAATATAGACGTCCGATTGACACGTTTTTTTACCATGTGCAAAAATACGATTTGGAAAATTTTTTAACTGCGCAAAAAAAGTTGAAAAAAAAATAAAAAATTAAATTTGAACCCAATTTGCCCTGTTGTTCCTATGGGAGCTATAAGATAAAAACGTCCGACTGGCACGCGCTTTTACCCTAATCATGGTATGCATTAAAGATTACGATTTGAACATTTTCAGGTCAACAGCTTATAAACTGCGCAAAACATGGTAAAAAATTAAATTTTAACCCATATTGCCCTATTGTTCCTATGGAAACTATAAGATATAGACGTCCGATTGAAACGTTTTTTTACCCTGATCATGTGAAAAAATACGATTTCAAAAAATAAATTTGAACCCATTTTGCCCTATTGTTCCTATGAGAGCTATAAGATATAGGCGTTCGATTAGCACTATAAGATATAGACGTCCGATTGGTACGTTTTTTTACGTTGATCATGTGAAAAAATACGATTTGGAAATATTCAGGTTAACAGATTATTAACTTCGCGAAACAGCGTGAAATAATTAAATTTGAACCCATTTTGCCCTATTGTTCCTATGGAAGCTATAATATATAAACGTCCGACTGACATGCTCTTTTACCCTGATCATGGTGTGCATTAAAACATTCAGATTGAAAAGATTCAAGTCAATAGGTTATAAACTGATCAAAATATGCTGAAAAAGTTTAATTTTAATCCATTTTGCTCCATTGTTCCTATGGGAGCTATAAGATATAGACGTCCGATTGGCACGTTTTTTTACCATGTGCAAAAATACAATTTGGAAATTTTTTTAACTGCGCGAAAAAAATAACAAATTTAATTGGAACCCAATTTTTCCTATTGTTCCTATGGGAGCTATAAGATAAATACGTCCGACTGGCACGCGCTTTTACCCTGATCATGGTATGCATTAAAGATTACGATTTGAAAATTTTCAGGTCAACAGCTTATAAACTGCGCAAAACATGGTAAAAATTAAATTTTAACCCATATTGCCCTATTGTTCCTATGGAAACTATAAGATATAGACGTCCGATTGAAACGTTTTTTTACCCTGATCATGTGAAAAAATACGATTTGGAAATTTTCAGGTCAAAAGCTTATAAACTGCGCGAAACTTGGTGAAAAAAATAAATTTGAACCCATTTTGCCCTATTGTTCCTATGAGAGCTATAAGATATAGGCGTCCGATTAGCACTATAAGATATAGACGTCCGATTGGTACGTTTTTTACGTTGATCATGTGAAAAAATACGATTTGGAAATATTCAGGTTAACAGATTATTAACTTCGCGAAACAGCGTGAAATAATTAAATTTGAACCCATTTTGCCCTATTGTTCCTATGGAAGCTATAATATATAAACGTCCGACCGACACGCTCTTTTACCCTGATCATGGTGTGCTTTAAAACATTCAGATTGAAAAGATTCAAGTCAATAGGTTATAAACTGATCAAAATATGCTGAAAAAGTTTAATTTTAATCCATTTTGCTCCATTGTTCCTATGGGAGCTATAAGATATAGACATCCGATTGGAACCCTATTTAACCCTAATCGTAGTGTGCATTAAAAAATACGATTTGGAAATATTCAGGTCAACAGTTTATAAGCTGCGCGAAATATGCATAAAAATTTATTTTTAACCCATTTTCCCTTATTGTTCCTATGGGATCTTTAAGATATAAGCGTCCGACTGGCACGCGCTTTTACCTTGTTCATGCTATGTATTACAACAAACGGTTTAGAAATATCTTATAAACTGCGTGAAATATGCTGAAAAAATGTATAAGATATAGACGTTCGATTGGCACGCTCTTTCACACTGATCATGGTATGCATTGAAGATTACAATTTTGAAAAATTAAGTTAAGTAGCTTATAAATTGCGCGAAATATGCTGGTAAAATTAAAATTTTAGATACTTTACCCTATTCTTCCTATGGAAGCTATAAGATATAGACTTCCGATTGAAACGCTCTTTCACCCTAATCATTGTATGGCTTAAAAAATACAACTTGGAAATATTCAGGTCAGCAGCTAATAAACTGGGCGAAATATGGTGACAAAATAAGATTTGAACCTATTTTGCCCTATTGTTCCAATGGGAGCTATAAAATTTAGACGTCTGATTGGCACGATTATTTACTCTGATCATGTGAAAAAATACGATTTCGAAATTTTCAACCCATTTTGCCATATTGTTCCTATAGAAGCTATAAAATATAGACGTCCGATTGACACGTTTTTTTACCATGTGCAAAAATACGATTTGGAAAATTTTTTAACTGCGCAAAAAAAGTTGAAAAAAAATAAAAAATTAAATTTGAACCCAATTTGCCCTGTTGTTCCTATGGGAGCTATAAGATAAAAACGTCCGACTGGCACGCGCTTTTACCCTAATCATGGTATGCATTAAAGATTACGATTTGAACATTTTCAGGTCAACAGCTTATAAACTGTGCAAAACATGGTAAAAAATTAAATTTTAACCCATATTGCCCTATTGTTCCTATGGAAACTATAAGATATAGACGTCCGATTGAAACGTTTTTTTACCCTGATCATGTGAAAAAATACGATTTGGAAATTTTCAGGTCAAAAGCTTATAAACTGCGCGAAACTTGGTGAAAAAAATTAATTTGAACCCATTTTGCCCTATTGTTCCTATGAGAGCTATAAGATATAGGCGTCCGATTAGCACTATAAGATATAGACGTCCGATTGGTACGTTTTTTTACGTTGATCATGTGAAAAAATACGATTTGGAAATATTCAGGTTAACAGATTATTAACTTCGCGAAACAGCGTGAAATAATTAAATTTGAACCCATTTTGCCCTATTGTTCCTATGGAAGCTATAATATATAAACGTCCGACTGACACGCTCTTTTACCCTGATCATGGTGTGCATTAAAACATTCAGATTGAAAAGATTCAAGTCAATAGGTTATAAACTGATCAAAATATGCTGAAAAAGTTTAATTTTAATCCATTTTGCTCCATTGTTCCTATGGGAGCTATAAGATATAGACGTCCGATTGGCACGTTTTTTTACCATGTGCAAAAATACAATTTGCAAATTTTTTTAACTGCGCGAAAAAAATAAAAAATTTAATTGGAACCCAATTTTCCCTATTGTTCCTATGGGAGCTATAAGATAAATACGTCCGACTGGCACGCGCTTTTACCCTGATCATGGTATGCATTAAAGATTACGATTTGAAAATTTTCAGGTCAACAGCTTATAAACTGCGCAAAACATGGTAAAAAATTAAATTTTAACCCATAGTGCCCTATTGTTCCTATGGAAACTATAAGATATAGACGTCCGATTGAAACGTTTTTTTACCCTGATCATGTGAAAAAATACGATTTGGAAATTTTCAGGTCAAAAGCTTATAAACTGCGCGAAACTTGGTGAAAAAAATAAATTTGAACCCATTTTGCCCTATTGTTCCTATGAGAGCTATAAGATATAGGCGTCCGATTAGCACTATAAGATATAGACGTCCGATTGGTACGTTTTTTTACGTTGATCATGTGAAAAAATACGATTTGGAAATATTCAGGTTAACAGATTATTAACTTCGCGAAACAGCGTGAAATAATTAAATTTGAACCCATTTTGCCCTATTGTTCCTATGGAAGCTATAATATATAAACGTCCGACTGACACGCTCTTTTACCCTGATCATGGTGTGCATTAAAACATTCAGATTGAAAAGATTCAAGTCAATAGGTTATAAACTGATCAAAATATGCTGAAAAAGTTTAATTTTAATCCATTTTGCTCCATTGTTCCTATGGGAGCTATAAGATATAGACATCCGATTGGAACCCTATTTAACCCTAATCGTAGACTACATACCTAGGTACAAGTACCTAGATACACCCCAACACTGATTATAACTTTGCTGTTTTTAATTTTTATACCCTTGCAGAGGGTATTATAATTTCAGTCAGAAGTCTGTCCATCCGTCTGTTCGTCTGTCCCTCCGTCTGTCCGTCCGTTTCTACGCAAACTAGTCTCTCAATATAAAAGCTATCTGCATAAAACTTTCACAAAAATTGTCTTTTTATTGCAGGTAGTTCATAAGTCGTAACGAGCCGGATCGGACGACTATAGCATATAGCTCCCATAGGAACAATCGAAAAAAAAAAAATTATAACTTTGTTGTTTTTTAATTTTTTTAGTTCTTCGACATATAGTAATGGTTAAATTCAGAATTACGGTTTAAATTATATTAAAATCGGACGACTATATCATATAGCTCCCATAGGAATAATCGGAAAAATACAAAACAAATTATAACTTTGCTGTTAATAAATTTTTCTTTTAGTTCTTCGACATATAGTAATGGTTAAATAATTCATAATTATGTTTTAAATTTCATCTAAATCGGACGACTATATCATTTAGCTCCCATAGAAACAATCGGAAAAAAAATAAAAAAAAAATATAACTTTGCTGTTTATTAATTTTTCTATTAGTTCTTCGTAATATATTAATGGTTAAATATTTCCAAATTACGGTTCATCTGGTCGCAGTGCTCCTTCTTGATGTTAAAGAACTTAGACTCAATGTGCTTCTTCTCCAACCGCAAGCGAGCTATCTCGCGATACAGACTTTCATTACGAGTCCCAACTTTCCAGGCTGGACCACACAACTGATCGATCTCCTCGACAATGTTGTTCATTTTGAGGTTCTTTGGGAAATGGAATATAGAACTAACGCGTCAGTGATATATGATTTTAAGGACTTACCACCAAAGACTTTAATTTATTCCAAATCTTCTCGCGTTAGTTTCGCGCCTCGTATTCATCCTTGCTCTTCTGTATCAACTGCAAATGATGGTAGAATACCATAAAGCACGAATCGACCACGGCACGTCAACGTTCCTTTAAGTCATGAACACTCTCAGTTGCTAAAAGGCAAGGAAGAAGTTAAACAAGAATTGGCTAAAAAATTTTGATTTTTAAAGACATTTTGTGTTAAATATTTAAACATACACTGGTAAAAAAGGTAGTAAATTCAAGAAACCCTACTCAATTTAATATATGTTTCCCTTGGTTTTTTAACAATGCTGTATTTACTTATATTAGATGTGGAAATGTTACATTATTAAACCCTTGCAGAGGGTATTATAATTTCAGTCAGAAGTTTGCAACGCAGTGAAGGAGACTTTTCCGACCATATAAAGTATATATACTCTTGATCAGCATCACTAGGCGAGTCGATCTAGCCATGTCCGTCTGTCCGTCCTTCTGTCCGTCTGTCCGTCCGTTTATATGCAAACTAGTCTCTCAGTTTTAAAGCTATCTGCATGAAATTTTCCCAAAAGTTGTCTTTCTATTGCAGGTAGTATATAAGTCGGAACGAGCCGGATCGGACGACTATAGCATATAGCTCCCATAGGAACAATCGGAAAACAATACAAAAAAATATATAACTTTGCTGTTGATTAATTTTTCTATTAGTTCTTCGTAATATATTAATGGTTAAATATTTCCAAATTACGGTTTAAATTTCATCAAAATCGGACGACTATATCATATAGCTCCCAAAGAAATAATAAAAATATATAAAATAACTATATAATAATTGAGCTGCAAATCATCATAGCTTCAATGTTTTTTAACATATAGGCAAGTAAATCATAATTTTATTCTTGCAATAGTTGCAAGGGTATATGAACTTCGGCTTGCCGAAGTTTGCTTCCTTTCTTGTTAGGAGTCCCACCTCAAAGGCAAATCGACCCTGCCCTCAAAGGCAAATGGTTTCGAATCACTTTGCCGGATGCCGACTCCTAAGCTAATCGAAGCTTATCGATTCTATTCATCAAGCCGCCGCCCTAAACTACACTTAACCATATTTTGCAAATTTGGTTTTCTATGTCTGATGAATTTTCATGTTTAGTGTTGTATGTTGGGAGCTGCAACTTCATAAAGGAATTTAAATGTGCTTTTATCGATGATCTCTGGAGTTCTGATGACGGCGCAATTGGAAGGAGGGCCCGGAATTAATACCATTTTGCTGGGCTTATGATGATTGCGGGGATGATGCAAGTGAGGGCGGTGGGAATGCCTGGTTGAAGGCATAACATTGCCACGTGAATGACGACGGGGACTGACTGATGGCTGATGCTGCAATAGTTGGTGCTGCAGTGGCTCAAAGAATCTTCCATTCGGTCGAGAAACGTCCTGACCTCCGGTCATGTCATTGCTAATGGGAGTCTCCTATCGATCGCGACGGCCCCAGCTCCTGTTGGCATGAACATCGCCAGCTGGCACAACTTCAAAAAATTGTTGAAATTGTTGCCAATAAGAATATTGACATAATCTTGACTGGGAAAATTTAACAATCTTTAGATTTCCCAAACACTCATTTCTTATGGGTACAAAAGAATAATGCCATTGGCCAACAATTATTAACATAATCTTGACTGGGAAAATATTCATTCCATTACTCACTAAATTAGTTTGGAAACTAACACTCCCTCTTAACATGTAAGTATCTGCTATTTGACATGTTTTAAGTAATAGCAAACTGGCGAACTTTTCTCGTATAACATACGTAAGTGGAACCTAACACCCAGAGAAAAATCTTTTTAAAAAAAAAAATCTTTTCACTACCGAAAATATTTAATCCAAAGTGCAAATATTTGGACTTAAAAAGATTTGTGTTTAAATTAAAGAACCTCATACTTTAATTTTTATTTTTGAGTACGGTAAAACGTAGTTTTAAATTTAAAAAAAAATTTAAGTCAAAAATTTTCCTGTTGGATAAGCCAATTAAACGTCAATAATGACATTATGTTTATAATCTTGAAGAGGGTATTATAATTTCAGTCAGAACTTTGCAACGCAGTGAAGTACACGTCTCCGACTTTATCTGCTATTTGACATGTTTTAAGTAATAGCAAACTGGCGAACTTTTCCCTTAAAACATACGTAAGTGGAAACCTAACACCCAGAGAAAAATATTTTTAAGTCCAAAAATTTTCACTTTGGATTAAATATTTTCGGTAGTGATTCGAAAAAATAAATAAAAAAAAATTATAACTTTGCTGTTTTTTAAGTTTTTGTTAGTTCTATGACATTTAGTAATGGTTAAATATTTCAGAATTACGGTTTAAATTTCATCAAAATCGGACGACTATATCATATAGCTCCCATATGCATAGGAACAATCGCAAAACAAATACAAAAAAATTATAACTTTGCTGTTTTTAAAATTTTTTCTTAGTTCTTCGACATATAGTATTGGGTTATTATTTTAGAATTACGGCTTAAATTTTATCAAAATCGGACGACTATATCAGATAGCTCCCATAGAAATATTAAAAATATAGAAAATAACTATCTAATATTTGAGCTGCAAATCATCATAGCTTCAATGTTTTTCAACATATACGCAATTAAATCATAATTTTAATGTTTTCAAAAGAATTTAATTCCTCCAATAGCTGCAAGGGTATATGAACTTCGGCTTGCCGAAGTTTGCTTCCTTTCTTGTTTATTTATGAATTCTATTTCCCAATTCCATAAAAAAAAATTTTTTCTGCAATCTCTTACCTTATGAGCCAATATAAATGGCAATTAAAAAGCAAATTAACTACACACTAAACTTAAACCCTTATGTACACAATTCTGAAAAAAAACACACAAAATGGGACTAGTAGATGTAAAAGAAGTGGACTCAACCGCTAACGTAATCAATAATATCAATACCGATTTAACAAACATTTTATTATCAATAATTGTTTTCATTATGAGCGGATTCATTTTGTATAATGCCTATATGTACCACAACAAGTGCATATCAAAAAGGGCTGTAAACAGAAGCCAGGCTAACGATCTGGATAAGATATAAATTAATAGACCGCGAAAATTTGTTATAAAAATGTGTTAAAAAAATACAAATTATATACAAACATGTATATGTTGACAGGGATATATTTAAGAAAGAACTGAATGTTATCAAAAAAAAAACTGTACCTTATCTTGAATTATTATTATTGAAATTGAAAAAATATAATTAAAAACTAAAAATGAATACACGGGATTGCATTATAATTACTATCGATAAGGAACTAAATTTTGAGAATAGAGTATTGCCATAGTTAGAAACGGAGCACAACCTCTATTAATTTCAGATTTCGAATATGAATATATAAATAGGTACAATCTAGATTTTTCTCCATTAATAGTTTTAAGTACCATTCCAGGTGTACAAGTAAGATCAGTCATAAACGATAATGAAATACTTGACCTTGTTGACCTTGACTCCTCCTGCATCGGAATATATGGGGAGTTTCACAACAGTTTGCTGCATCGTTATGTTTTCACATCGACTTAGTCTCTCACGCCACAACCAACCTTAGGTACCGCATTGGTTTTAAATCAAGTTCCTAATGTCTTGTCAATCATGCCCGGTCAGTAAAAGCAGGCCAAGTAGTGTTGGCTATAGCCCTCGTTAAAATAAAACGACGCATTGGCGCTTCCTAGAGCGCATATATTTTTTCACCGTACACTGCGTTGCACAATTTTTTTATTTTGCACTGCGATACATATTTTTTTTATAGTATATAAAAAATAATGTTAAAATTGAGCGACATTAAAGTTGCCCATTTAGCGTGTAGCCTGAAAACCATGCAAAAACTAGGCAGATTTCTGTGTAAAATTTCTTTTTCCCAATTCCATAAAAAAAAATTCTGGAAAATTAAAAAGCAAATTAACTACACACAACACGTAAGCCTTTTTATACACAATCCTGAAAAAACACCCAAAATGGGTCTAGTAGATGTAAAAGAAGTGGACTCAACCGCTAACGTAATCAATAAAATTGAATCAAAAAATATCGATACCGATTTAACAAACATCTTATTATCAATAATTGTTTTCATTATGAGCGGATTCATTTTGTATAAAGCCTATATGTACCACAACAAGTGCATATCAAAAAGGGCTGTTAACCGAAGCCAGGCTAACGATCTTGGTAAGATATAAATTAATAAACCGCGAACAATTGTTATAAAAATAATATATAAAAAAAAATAAAAAAAAACAAAATGTTATAAAAAAAAAAAAAAAAATTTGACCTTACTTTGAATTATTATTATTGAAAATGAAATAAAAATAATTAAAAATTAAAAATGAATACACAAGATTGCATTATAATTACTATCGATAAGGTACCAAATTTTGAGAATAGAGTATTAGCCATATTAGAAACGGAGCAAAGCCTCTATTATTTTCAGATTTCGAATATGAATGTATAAATAGGTACAATCTAGATTTTTCTCCATTAAACCATTGCTCAAATACACAAAAAGCTATAGTATTGAGTATCATTCCAGGTGTACAAGACAGATCAGTCATAAACGATAATGAAATGCTTGAAAGAAATCTTTTAATGATGGTTTCAAAGAAATAATTCTTATTCCATTTAAAAATGGAATGGATGAGTTATACAAGAAGTTAAATAATTTAAAAGTGTACAGTACAGCAAGTTATGGTAAATAAGCATGCTGAAATATATGTAAGCCGCTTGAACACAGCGCGTATACTAATACATGACCAGAGAGACCGGATAGACAAAGCCCATTGGTCTCAAGTATCTAGGTTATTGATCTTAACTTAATACTTACAAAACAAAGGTACAATTTAACTATTTTTGTACCAACTACAATATATTAAATACTCCATTGACAGTAGAAACTAGAGACGATCCAGAATTATCAGGTTCGCCAGCACTTGAGCCGGCTGAGACAGATGACCCCGTCTATACAGGTCCCGAAATAGAGGAAAAAGATATTAATAACCTCACCATTCCCGCCGTCCTTATTCAATCTGAATTATCAGATCAGGACTTAACAGACTCCGATACAAACGATAGCCTTATAAAAGAAAAACCGACCACAATGGCCGATGAAACCATTGGCCAAAGGCCATACATAAGAGAAGTATCGAATGCCATCCCCGAGTTCAGCAGGCAAAAGTTACACCATTGACATTCCCGCCGTACTTATTCAATCTGAATTATCAGATCAGGACTTAACAGACTCCGATACAAACGATAGCCTTATAAAAGAAAAACCGAGCACAATGGCCGATGAAACCATTGGCCAAAGGGCATACATAAGAGAAGTATCGAATGCCATCCCCGAGTTCAGCAGGGAAAAGTTACACCTTCAATGATTCATAACAGCTTTCAAGTTTGTTAACCTTACAAAAGGCATATTCGAAGTTTTGGCTGTAGAAGTCAATAAATCTATAATAATAGGATCGACATTATACAGAGTTCAAAACGAAACAACGATATATGCCATAATCAAAAAACTGCAAGACACTATACCCGGCAAAACATCCGACGTAGTTAAAACCAAAATGGCAAAAAAAAATCCAGAAAGGCAAACAGCAGAATAGACAACCTACGAATGCTCCTTGAAGCTTCGTATATTGATGAAGGCCTATCGGCCGAACACGCTGACAAATTCAGCACAAAGGAAGCCATCACCACAATGGTTAAAAATTGTGAGTATGGCCGCCATAAAACAATATTGGAAGCAGGCAATCTATGAACTATGAACGAAGCAGTCACCAAGTACAGTACTGAAATGACGGACAATGCCAATTCAATATTGTACACCCAAAGATGAAACAACTATCGCGGCAATAACGTAATAGTAATAATAGAGGTAACTATCACAATAACGGATATCACCAAAGCAACGGATATTACCAAAACAACGGTTACAACCGAAATAATAACCAAAATAACAATTATTATAGAAACAATTACAGAGGTGGAAACAACAGCGGTGGAAACAACCGTGGGGGAAACAACAATGGCAATAACAACAATAATCAAAACAACAACGTTAGGGTAGCCCAAACGAATTCGGGAAACTCCCAAACACCTTTAGATACGCAGCAGTAGATAACATCAAAATTCGCACCAATAATCGCAGTCAGAGTACATTCGTCAGTTTCATAAACGAAGCAACAGGAAAAGAATTAGTTTTTCTACTAGATACAGGAGCGAAATATCCATATTGAAGGAAAATTCCGATATTTTTCAACACATTCAAAATACTTATATAATAAACATACAGGGAATAAGCCAGGAAGTTATCAAATCGAAAGGCTCAACTCTCATTGAAGTACAAACTTCTAAATATATAATCCCACACGATTTCCATATCGTAAATTTTCATTTCGCTATTCCTTGTGATGGAATACTAGGAATCGATTTTATTAAAAGTCATAACTGTAAACTAGACTTCAAGCCGTCTAAAGACTGGCTTATAATTAGACCAAATAACCTCAAATATCCGATTTATGTTCCAATAACATAACATCCCTAATTCTGCCAGCAACATTCCAATTCGTCCGAAAAATTGAAATAAGTTCAGAAGAAGGCAGTGTATTAATTCCGAATCAAGAAATCCAGCATGGTATTTACATTGCAACTACCATAGCAACAGTCCAAAATGCATACATAGTAGTTTACATTAACAATATTTAACATGAACCACTTTCAAACTACGATGTAGTACAAACAGACTTAAAAAATCGAGAAAAAACTTCCCGCCATAATTTAATAAACAACTTAAAAAACTATGCACCCAGTATAGCGATGTATTCGGACTAGAAAATTACTACCAATAATTTTTATAAACAAAAACTGAGATTAAATGATGAACCCGTATACATAAAATATTATAGAAATCCTCATAGTCAACAAGACGAGATTCAAAAACAAGTTTAAAAACTCATTAATGACAAAATAGTGGAACCCTCTGTATCACCATATAACAGCCCACTTCTATTAGTACCCAAAAAGTCATTTCCAAATTCGGAAAAGAAAAAATGTAGGACATAAGTTCACAGATAAAGGAATCTTGCCTGACGACAAAAAATACGACGTCATTTAAAATTATCCAGTCCCACATAATGCGGACAGCGCTAGAAGATTCATTGCATTTTGTAATTATTACAGACGGATTATAAAAAATGTTGCTGAATATTCCCGTCACATAACAAAATTATGTAAGAAAGATGTAAAATTCGAACTGAATGCCAAAACGCCTTCGAACATCTTAATTCAGCATTAATAAACACAACTCTGTTACAATACCCAAATTTTAGCAAAGAATTTTGCATAATTACAGATTCTAGCAAAGATGCTTGTGGAGCAGTCCTAACACAAAACAAATGTGGACTACAGCTACCATTTACATTTACAGCTTTCATTTACAAAAGGTGAAAGCAACAAGAACAAGAACTAGCAGCTATTCATTGGGCAATAGACACTTCTTCGTCAAAACAGACCACAGATCACGTACCTACTTATATTCAATGGTAAACCCCAGATCCCAATTAACACGAATGAGACTTGAATTAGAGGAATATAATTTTAAGGTAGTGTAGTATGCACACATATTGAATACCCACTGTACCAAGAGTACTTAAAGGGTACACACTGTAACACTTTGTTGCAGTGTTTACATAATCAAACATGCCCCGGTCATAAACCCAACTGTCCGAAATATGAACCGATCGCTATACCTTGGACTACACACCGAAAGTGCTAGCGTCGGCAAGTGTGAGAGGCAATCCGCCCCTTACACCAATGCGGGAAATTGGTAAATAGGATGCAAATATAAATTCTGAGTCAGTAGAGTGCGAGTAACGGGCAAACGCGGAGGCCAGAAAAACAAAATAAATAAAAGAATTGCTCACATTAAGTGGCTATTAACCACAATTACGCCGTTCACATGGGCAACAACAAAAAAATTAACTGCTGAGCTTGATTTTTTAAAAGAATGCCTCCAGCTACGTAAACCAAATACCGCAACTCACTCGAATAATATTAAAGTTATAAATGGAAAAATAATTAATAAACCACCATCTCCAAAGCCTTTGCGTGTAGCGGCGAAGGTAAACAGTTTCACGGAAAAAGATGCATACCCTCTTCCCCAGATAACGGGAATTTTAAGTCGTTTGCCTAAGGCGGAATTCATATCCAGCCTGGACCTTAAGGATGCCTATTGGCAGGTTCCTTTGGAGGTTTCATCGCGAGACAAAACGGCTTTCACTGTCCCTGGTAGACCGCTCTACCAGTTTAAGGTTATGCCTTTTGGGCTGTGCAATGCCACTAGTACAATGTCCCGTTTAATGGACAAGGTTGTGCCAGCTCATCTCAGAAACGAGGTGTTCATTTACCTTATTTATTGGTAGTTTCTTCCAGCTTTGAGAGACATCTTGAAGTTCTCAGAGAGATCGCGCTGCAGGTAAAGCGTGCAGGTTTGACGATCAATATTGGCAAAAGTCAATTCTGTATGCTTCGGGTGCGATATCTAGGTCATATAATCGGCGATGGTGGAATACGCACCGACCCCGAAAAGGTGGCCGCAATTGCTAAGTTTCCTTTACCAAAGACTTTACGCAGTCTACTAAGTTTTATGGGTTTGTGTGGGTGGTATCGTAAGTTTGTTTCCAATTTCGCTTCACTCTCAGCTCCTTTAACAGACTTAATGACCACAAAACAAAGGTTTAGTTTAACCGACGAGGCCATAAAAGCTTTCGAAGGCTTAAAACTTTCACTCAGCAAGGCTCCAGTCTTATGCAGCCCCAACTTTGCAAAGCCTTTCGCAATACATTGCGACGCTAGTAAAACGGGGATAGGAGCAGTACTAGTACAGCTGTCGGAAGAAGGAGACGAACGGCCTGTGGCTTTCTTTTCTAAGAAGCTGAACAAAGCTCAGCGTAATTACACTGTTACCCAGCAAGAATGTCTAGCGGCGATAGCAGCTCTCAAGAATTTTAGGGCGTATGTGGAGGGACATAAGTTTAAAATCATAACCGATCATGCCTCATTGAAGTGGCTAATGTCTAATCACGACCTAAATTCACGATGGGCTTTAGCTTTACAAAGATATGATTTTACAATTGAACATCGAAAGGGTTCTTTGAATATCGTTCCCGACTCACTTTCCCGTGTTAACGAAGACGTGGTAGCCGCTATAGACATACGCGAAGGATTTTTAGTGGACATGAACTCAGAGCGATACTATTTTTGGCCTGGCCTTTTTCCAGATGTAAAGGCTTATATAAATACCTGCGAAGTGTGCAAAACCACTAAAGCTCCGAATTGTGTATTGCGACCGCCATTAGGAAAAGCGCCAGAAAGTCATCGATTTTTCCAACGGTTGTTCTTAGATTTCCTTGGACCTTATCCCAGACCATTTTTCAAAATATGTCTTTCTCAAACCCGTGAAGAAAATAGATACATGTGCAGTTATAAAATATCTAGAAGGGGAGTTGTTTATGGCATATGGGACTCCTGAAACAGTGGTGTCCGACAACGGCTCACAATTTTGCTCTCACGCTTTTGAGAAATTAGTGCACCAATACGGCATTACGCATACGCTGACGGCCGTTCATTCGCCTCAGGCTAATGCGTCCGAGCGCGTTACAGAATTTCCGCTATTAGAGCTTATCTTCGACCTGATTAGAAGGACTGGGACGAGTATCTCAACAGAATATGTTGCGCTTTGAGATCGTCCGTTCATGCTAGTTTGGGAACCTCTCCTTACTACATGGTCTTCGGACAACACATGATTACATCCGGTGGTACATATTCTTTGTTAAGGAAATTAAATTTACTAGATGATCTTTCTTTGAAATTCAATCGTCCGGATTCATTTGAAATAGTTCGAGATAAAGCTTGCAAGTTAATGCAGGAAAAGCACGATATAAACGAGAAGCGATATAATCTTCGCTCTAGAGTTGTGTCTTTTGAAGAAGGGCAAGAGATTTACCGTCGAAATTTTAAACAAAGCTGTTTTCAAACTGGCTACAACGCAAAATTCGGTCCTTCCTTTGTGAAAGCGAGGGTTCAAAGAAAGTTAGGAAACTCTTATTACGAATTGGAAGACTTACAGGGTCGAATTATAGGTACCTATCATGCAAAAGATATTCGACAATAACGTGTCTTCAGTCGGTATCTGTCTAGTGAACCCTTGCCATATTTTCCGGGGGGGCTTTGTAGCGGCGCCTGAAGACCGTTTGTTTGTTTTGGCTTGAAAACTGGCGATTATTTTTGTATTTAGCGACCTTTGGAGAGTAGCCAGATGCCTAGCCAAATTTAGTGTCGGAAATTAGTGTTTAGCAAAAAAAATACTAATTAGTATTTTTGCGGCTGATGCCAGATAGTTCTGCAATCAGCTGTTGCTGAGAAGCTTGTCATAAGCCGAAATGGCGGATTTTTCAGCTGTCAGAAATTTATAGAAAAGGCCGCAACCGACCCCGATTGATTTTTGAACTTCCTTCTTAATTAAACCGGCGTGGCAGTCAGACGTGTGCAATCGGCAAAGTGGGGAAAAAATATATACACGCGGTATTTCGAAGTGCTCGCAAAGTGATTTTTCCCGCGAATAATTCAAGCAAAGAAGTTGTGTGGGGTTTTCGCAAAGTATTTTTCAAGTGCTGAATTTTCAATTTCTTTTAAAAGGCTAAAATTTTACGTTACCTGATACGGCCGCCACAGCCGCCACGGCAAACAAGCACGAGCGCATGTGCAAGGGGCCCAGTTAACTTTCGCCGACGTTCCGGAGAGCACCCACATCAGCCAGCAATTGAATCTGTCCTGTGGAGCACCTACGCTGCCCAGCGATTCGGAGTCGCCCTGAGGAGCACCTGCATTTGCCAGTGATCAGCAGTTGAAGCAGGGAGCACCCCCAAATTTTATTCAGTGATTAGCAGTCGCAGCAGTTGAAACAGTGAACTCTCGTTAAATTTAACGAGGAATTACCTCGGTTAAATAAGCATTATAGGCTAAGGAAAAATAAAATGTCCAATTAGATCGGCCCTAACCCAAATTCAAATTTAAAAAAAAAAAGAAAAAAACATGTAAAATCTACGCTTGGGCTCGATCTTAACCTCATTTGTAACCTAAAAAAAAAAATATCCAGCTTGCGAAAAATGTTCACGTGCATATCAGCCAATCAGCTACACTGGGAGAAATTCCTAACCATGTGTTAACGTAAATCAAGAAAATATATTAAAAGAATGCGATTGAATATTGAAGTGACTATAATTTGTTATGAAAAAAAAATTAATTTAATTAAATAATTAATAAGATTTAAATTAAGTTATGATTCATCTAGTGCGCGGTTAATTTACGGTTCCTATCTCCCTGCAAAAGTTTTCTTAAATTCGTTTTTATTCGAAAAAAAATTTATTACAAAATTTTTTTGAGTGCACATATAATAATATAATATATATTATATTATATTATTTATTATATACAATAATTATATAAAATAATAACCATGTCAAAGCAGAAATGCCTTGATTTCTTTTCCAGCCTACCTACGTCGGAAGATCGATCGTCCGCCGAGGAACCAGCTGTGTGAGTTGTTTTACCTTTATTTCAAATTATTTGAAAATTAAAATATTAGTGCCAATTAAATTCTCATAAACAAAAAAAAAAAATATATATATATCAATGCCGAAGATTTAAAAAAGCCATTACTTCTAAAATTAACTATGAAAAAAAAAAAATTTAATTTTAAATAAAATTAAAAGTAATTAACTAGCGAACCACTGATGAATTAAGAATGAGTATTAATAATCATGAAAAAACAAATTATTTAATTTCCTTGAACATATAATTATTTATTTTTACTATTGTTACTATACATATGTACTTTACATTAATAATTATATACACCTGTGAAGCCCAGTATTTACCCATGAGGTTTAACGCGTATTATATTTTATCTTTTCTCGCCGAAATTGTTTCTCTCTTCCGTAAATTATCTAAGAAAGATAAAAAATGTTACTTGCAATTGAATTAAAAATTATAATGGAAGCTTAATGAACTAACTAACTGAACTCAGCTGATGTCTCTGCGGTCGTAGGGTATAAAAGGGATCACCAGAGTTATGCTCTAGCGGCAGATGGTCATGGGTAGGGTGGGCAGTATGCGAGCCAAATTACATCTATGGCGACGCAAACAACAAATTTCTCTCTCTTTCTTTTACACTGTCCCCTTTCATTAATATCTCAAAACTCTTCTTTTCTAAATTTATCCATCTTTTCTTTCCGGTTAAGTATCTAGCTTTTGATATTGTCGCATGCACGCTCAATTCTAATTTTATTAATAGTAATACGTAGACAGTGTCAAGATCTGTACGAGCAAAACCTCTACTTTGCACTTTAGTCGAACGTTACACGCTACAGTCGAAGAAACCTTACGTCTGCCCGAACGACTGCCCTGGACCACTGGACACCGCAGCATAAAAATACACATGCATAAGAAGACCTGTGCGAAGACCGGCACCGGCCCCGCCTGAGCTCATAGGCTCGGGACAACTGCAGCAGAGAATTCAACAAGAGCGAGAGGCACACCGCCCCTTGCGCCTTCGAAGGAGCGTCAGCGAAGCCAAGCCGGCGACGACCAGCTGACGCGGGGAACACCGAACAAAAAAAAAACATTTTATTACCATTTGCACTGCGTTGCATAGTTTTTTTTAATTGCACTGCGATGCATATTTTTTTAATAATATAATATAATTTTGTAAAACTGAGCGGACTCTTTCTTAGAAGTATGGCCCGTAAAGCCATACGAAAAATTAGGTAGAACATGTAAACACAAAATTACTCATCTCAAAAATTAAGAAGAAAAAATTAAATTCAAAACAAAAATATCTATTCAAAAAAAAAAAACAATTTTATCATATTATTTCCATGACCCTATATACATGGCACATTAATTATAATTTGAGAAACACACCAGTTATAATTGGAATAAATTATAAAACACCCAAAATGGGTTAAGTAGACTCAACGGCAAACATTGAAAATAAGATCGAATGAATATATAGGACGAACACTAGATTTCGTCGCTTACAAAAAGCCTTAGTATTGAATGGGAGGAATTATTTACCCATATATATATTATTTAAGCCAAAAAAGGCCAATACAACAAGAGGACAACGTGGAGGATAAGCCTATCGAGGTACTTTTCGTGGTAGAGGAGGCCGTGGTAACTACATCGGTCACTACCAATACCAAAACAATGGAAATAACCGATACAACGGATATAATCAAAGTTATAGTAACCGGACCAACAACTATAATAATAGAGGTCGTGGCAATTACAGAGGTAACAACCGTGGCGGGCCCAATAACCGTAACTACAACAATAATAACAATGCAAACAGAAATAATAATAATAATAATAATAATAATAATAATAATAATAATAATAATATAATAATAATAATAATAATAATAATAATAATAATAATAATATAATAATAATAATGATAATAATAATAATAATAATAATAATAATAATAATAATAATAATAATATAATAATAATAATAATATAATAATAATAATAATAATAATAATAATAATAATAATATAATAATAATAATAATAATAATAATAATAATAATAATAATAATGATAATGTTAATAATAATAATAATAATAATAATAATAATAATAATAATAATAATAAAAATAATAATAATAATAACAATAATAATAACAATAATAATAATGTCCGAACTGTACAAGCTACAACGGAAAACTCGTAAACACTCTTAAGATAGAAACAAACGTAAAGCAAACGGTTCATACAATCAATCTTAATTTCAATCTTTTCGTTACACTCCTGAATGAACAAATTAAGAAATTATATATATTATTAGTTGATACTGGTGCACATATTTCACTAATAAAAAAATTCAGATTCACTTAACGTAGATCACACAAATATTATTCAAATATCAGGTGTTGGTGAAGGAACAACCAACTCTTTTCAAACAAAGAAATCCAAACTCTCGGAATATAACGTCATTATCCACGAGCAATGGCTCCTATCGTTTCACGCGATTATCTTATGGCTTAAAAAAGCACCAAATTCTTTCCAAATAATGATGACAATTGCATTTTCAGGTATAGAACCTTCACAGGCTTTCATTTATATGGATGACCTAATTGACATCGGTTGTTCAGAAAAGCATATGATTAAAAACCTCACAAAAGTTTTTGATTTATGCAGGAAACACAACCTTAAATTGCACCCAGAAAAGTTCAAATTTTTCAGACACAAATTGACCTTCCTTGGGCATAAGTGTATTGACAAAGGTATTGTGCCAGACAACAAGAAATATGAGGTCATAGAAAAATACCCAGTCCCAACGGACGCAGATAGCGCTAGAAGATTGCATTCTGCAATTATTACAGAAGATTCATCACAATTTTTTTTGATTTTTCACGACAAATACCGCGATTATGCAAAAAGAATGTAAATTCAAAAAGCCTTCGAGTACCTAAAAATAGAACTGACGAAACCAACATTATTACAGTATCCCGACATTAATAAAGAATTTTGCATAACAACGGATGCAAGTAAACAAGCATGAGGAGCCGTTTTGACACAATAACATAATAGAACGGATCTACCAGTAGCTTACGCATCACGTTCATTCACAAAAGGAGAAAGAATTAGCAGCCATACATTGGGCAATTAAACACTTTAGACCTTATATATACGGAAAACACTTCACAGTAAGAACAGACCACAGACCACTAACCTATCTATTTTCAATGACTAACCCAAATTCAAAACTAACCAGAATGAGACCCTTTGACTAGCACTGAAACGACAAAAATGTCTTTCGACAGGATAAAGTTGGATACGATCAGTCCACTACATACTTTAATCTGCAATTAAACAAAATTTCTTGTAGCAATACCAATACCAAATAAAAGTAGCAAAAGCTATATTTGAAGATTTTATTTTGAAGTACGGTCCAATGAAGACGTTCATGACGGATATGAAAACAGAATATATAAAAATTCAATAATAGAAGAATTATGCAAAAATTTGAATATCAAAAACATAACTTCTACCGCTATCATCAGACTGTAGGTTCCGCAGAACATTTTATGAGTTCATCCGATCATACACTTATTAATTTATTTGATTTATAGTTAACAATGAACTGCTAGCTTACACATATATGCTAAAAATATATATAACTTAAAACTAACTAAATATTATATGATTCAAGAAAGCATAAATGTTAAATGATATCCGATTAATAGAATTTTCGAAAGATATTGCAGGGTATACTGCATTATAATTGGAACAAAGCACCCGAAAGGGCTCATGAAGGGCAAAGTTGGATCTACAAATTGGCAAGTGAATAGGTCGAAAAGTACGAGTAAATCTTGAGGGAACTGCGATGTTAATATAGCTTAGGAGGAGGCCAGAATTCACCTCACCTATGAGAAGCTTATGCAAAGAAATTACTCCGCTGCACATTCTACGATGTTTTAAAGACTTTAGATCAATTAACATTAACCTTGAAGAGTAAGGTGGCAAACGCCGCACCGGGTCCCAATTCAGCTGTCGGAGAGCAAATAATAAAAATTGCTTTTGGACTGACTCGATTAATTTTTGTTGATCAATGTATTGAGGGCTCCAAACACATGAGCAGTATTCCAAAATGGGGCGAACCATGGAAATGTAAAGAGTCTTTGTTGTAAACGGGTCGTCAAACTCCTTGGCCCAACGTTTTTTGAAGGCTAAAGCACCCTTAGCTTTACCAATGATGACAGAAATATGGTTTTTGAAACATAACTTGCTATCAAATAGGACACCAAGATCAGTTACTTGCGCAATACGTTCTAAAGTAGAGTTTCCAAGATGGTAAGAGTGTATGTGGGCTGTAGTCCGGTAAAAGGACATACATTTGCATTTAGTGTGATTAAGAAGCAACAAATTGTTGGAACACCATAATTGTAATTGATCAATGTCCGACTGTAGGCGAAGGTATGACATTTGGTCAGAGAATGATAGGCAAATTTTTACATCGTCCGCATACATTAGAGTAGAGGCAAATGACACTACTTTTTTAAGATCATTAATAAACAGAACGAAAAGTAGTGGCCCCAGATGACTACCTTGGGGGACACCAGAAAAAGCATTTACGACGGAGGAAAGTTGATTATTGAAGAGAACGCGTTGAGTTCTGTTTGAAAGATAGGCAGAAATCCAGTTAAGTAAATTAGGTGGAAAACCAAGAAGAGATAGTTTATGAAGGAGAAGGCTATGGCTTACTGAATCAAATGCCTTGCTGAAGTCAGTAAAAATAACGTCAGTTTGGCATTTATTTAGGAAACTACGGTGGATGAGAGTAGAAAATTCGAGAAGATTAGTAGTGGTCGACCGTTGTTTTACAAAGCCATGCTGTGCGGGAGAGATGATGGAGGCACACATATGTTGAAGTTGACAAGTGACCAGCTGTTCAAAAAGCTTAGGTATGGCAGAAAGTTTGGCTATACCACCATAATTTTCGACATCGGACCTTGAGCCTTTTTTATGAATTGGAATAATAAAAGATTCATTCCAAATTCTCGGGAACTCTGAAGATAATAAAGATAAGTTTAATAGAAAAGTGATTGGACAAGACAGAGCTTCGGCACAGTTTCTTAGAACACAGCTGGGGATGTTATCAGGGCCCGCGGAATAGGACGTTTCCAGCGACAGAAGTGCTTTAAGAACATCGCTAACTTCAAATCGAGGAACAAAAATATTATTGATGCAGGGCAGATCATATGGGTAGGGAGTGGAAAAGTCATAGGATTGAAGAGAGTAGGTTGACTGAAAAAAGTTTGCAAAAAGATTAGAAATGTCTAAAGATGATGATTCATTTCGGTTGTGTAAATACATAGTTGAAGGATACGCATTTGATTTTCTTTTGGAGTTTTCAAAGGAGTAAAAAATTTTCGGATCATTACGAATGTTATCTCTACATTGAGCGATGTAGCATTCATAACAAAGTTTAGAGGCATTAAAGAACAGGACGCGGCTCGTGACATAATAGATTTTCCAAAGATATTGCAGGATATACTGCATTATAAGGGCTCATGAAGGGCAAAGTTGGATCTACGAATTGGCAAGTGAATAGGGAGAAAAGTACGAGTAAATTTTGAGAGAACAGCGATGTTAATATAGCTAAGCAGGAGGACAGAATTCACATCACCTATGAGAAGCTTGTGCAAAATAATTACTCCGCTGCACGTTCTACGATGTTTTAAATACTTTAAATTAGTATTAACCTTAAAGAGTAAAGTGGCAAACGCCTTACCGGGTCCCAATTCAGCTGTCGAAGAGCAAATAATAAAAATTGCTTCTGGACTGACTCGATTAATTTTTGTTGATCAATATATTGAGGGCTCCAAACACATGCGCAGTATTCCAAAATAGGGCGAACCGTGCAAATGTAAAGAGTCTTTGTTTTATATACATTCAAATATTTAAATTTTTAATTTAACAATGGCGTTTTCTCTGGGTGTACTTACAGGGTCTGCTTCAGGCGTTTAATATCTTTTTTTATAGTGATCCCCGCGATATTTGCTCCTTCAGCAACTGGATTTGCTCCTGCCGCCTCACCTCCCTGTTTGAATTTCAGGGTCGCGAAGAGGTTGCGCGACTTCTCCTCCTTCGAAGCTAGCTCGATGTTCACCTGCAAATGGAAAGGGGGTAAGCATGGGCAGGGCTATTAATTCCCGGCCGCGGGACCTGACTGATCAGCGTGTCTTTCTCGCCAACTTGACAGTTTCTTTTGTCCAGTTTGGATCGGTTCTCCTGCTCGGTCTTCTGCAGGCTGTTTATCAAGTGGTTCCGAGCGGTGAACATCTGCTGATCGAGATCGATCTTCTCCCGCAATTTGGTCATCTCTTTGTCTAACCGACCCTCGACTTGAGATTGGGTCTCCGATTCGATGGACTTGATATTTAATGCTTATTTTATTTTACTGGAAGCTGGAAAAAAATTTAAAAAGGTATTTTTCAAAGTCCGATATAAAAGCACCTTATCTGCATCATAGCATTTCTATATTTTTCAATGTGCTTCTTCTTCCAAATACACATTTCCTATGAGTACAAAAGAATAATGCCATTGGCCAACAATTATTAACATAATCTTGACTGGGAAAATAATTGGTGAAGAAAAAGTTCGCTTTATTGCCATTACTCACTAAATTAGTTTGGGAACTAACAATCCCTCTTCACAAAATTGAGTATCTGCTATTTGACATGTTTTAAGTAATAGCAAGCTGGCGAACTTTTCCCATATAACATACGTAAGTGGAAACCTAACACCCAGAGAAAAATCTTTTTAAGTCCAAATATTTTCACTTTTGGATTAAATATTTTGGTAATGATTTAGCCCCGAGGGGTGTTGTGTTTAAATCAAAGCATCTCACACTTTAATTTTTATTTAAAAAAAAAATTTAAGTCAACAATTTTCCTGTTGGATAAGCCAAACGTGAATAATGACATTATCAAGTTTTTAGTTTATTTTAAGTAAGCTTTTATTTTTAAACATTCAAATATTTTAATTTTTAATTTTACTATCGGGTTTTCTCTGGGTGAACTTACAGGGTCTGCTTCAGGCGTTTAATCTCTTCTTGCATAGTGACAATCCGCACTTCTTGCTCTTTTAGCGCCATAGATCTCCGCGCTATTTGCTCCTTCAGCAACTGGATGACATGCTCCTGCCGCCTCACCTCCCTCTGCTTTAATTACAGGATCACGAAGAGTTTGCGCGACTCCTCCTTCGAGGCCAGCTCGTTGTTCACCTGCAAAGAGAAAGTGGGTAAGCATGGGCAGGGCTATTAATTCCCGGCCGCGGGACCTGACTGATCAGCATGTTTTTCTCGCCAACTTGATTGGGATTGGAACTGCGGGGTATCGGTATAATAATATATGTGTGTTAGTGTGTGTATGAGCCTACTACACTATTTAATAGTTTGACAGTTCAGAACTACGCTTTTAATTTTATTAAAATCAACTCAATACTTGAGCTTCAAATCATCATAGATTCAATGGTTTTAAACATATAAAGAAGAATATTTAATATCCTTTCTTCGTTTTAAATTAATTAAAACATACTTTTCTTATACAGATTTAAAAAAAATGTACCCTAAAGTTAAGAAAATAGTGAATTTTATCATTTTTATACCCTTGCAGAGGGTATTATAATTTCAGTCAGAAGTTTGCAACGCAGTGAAGGAGACGTTTCCGACCCTATAAAGTATATATATTCTTGATCAGCATCACTAGTAGAGTCGATCTAGTCATTTCCGTCTGTCCGACCGTTTCGACGCAAACTAGTCTCTCAGTTTTAAAGCTTACTACTTGAAACTTTCCCAAAAGTTGTTTTTCTATTACAGGTAGTACACAAGACGGAACGCGCCGGATCGGAAGACTATAACATAAAGCACCCATAGAAACAATCGGAAAAATAAATGAAAAAAAATAATAACTTTGCTGTTTTTTTAATTTTTTTTTTTAGTTTTTCGACATATATTAATGGTTAAATATTTCAGACTTACGGCTAAAATTTCATCAAAATCGGTCGACTTTAACATAAAGCTACCATAGAAACAATACAACTATTAAAATAAAATTTGTAAAAATTTAACTATTTTGTTTTGTAATATTTTTTAGATATTCTTTTTGACTATTTAATAGTATGACAGTTCAGAACTACGCTTTTAATTTTATTAAAATCAAGTCAAAAAATTGAGCTGCAAATCATCATAGCTGCAATGCTTTTAAACACATACGCCAGTCAATTATAATTTTAATGTTGTCAAGAATATTAAATTTCCTTTCTTTGTTTTAAACATAAATTAAAATATACTATTCTTATACAGCGCTTAAAAAAATTTACCCTAAAGTTAAGAAAAAGTGAATTTTATCATTTTTGAACTTTATCATTTAGAACTTTAAAAATTTATATTTTTTATACTTTCTTATCACTTTCTTTTATTTATTTCCTAACGATTTTATGACTTTTTTTATTGAAATTAAATCTCAATATGATCAACATTGTAATTTTTTCAATTTTGTTGAAATTGAAATTACATTTCTTAATGTAAATTTTTTCAGCGTTTTAAACAAATTTACCATTAAGTTAAATAGTTTAATAGTTTCTGCTTTGTATCATTTTTTTTAACTTAAATACATAATAGATTTATGTTTTAAACATTTTTCACAAAATATAACCCCACTTGCAAATTATCACTTTCATACATTTTTTTAAACAATTTTATGACTAAATTTTATCAAAATTTAATCTCAATATGATCAATTAATTTTTTAAAAATTAATTTTTTTTTTAATTAAATGAAGTAAGAGTATATGGAAAATGTTTAGCATTCACAAGTACCGCGTTAAAATGATTCACCCCTACTCACCCAAGAAGGGCCAATGGGTGCGGGCTTTTCAATTTTTCCCTTGGACCTCAGCTTTGAGACCTTATTACCTATCAAAGAAATGAGAGGTCCATTAGCAAAACCTCAATACCGAAATTCAAATTTTACCACGAACTGGAGCCGACATGATGTTATTTTGCTGTAGAAAAAGTGTTGAAATTGTAACCGATTAAATTTTGATCAACAAAACGAAAAAAAATAAAATAAAAATTTGGTCTTTATGATTCAAGACATAAGAGGTATAAAAATAATGGGAGTATGAAATCAAATGAGCACTATCAAAAAATGCGAAGCTTTGGATAAAACGGAAGGCCTGCAAAATGGGGGGCGAAATTAGAACGTGGTTTCGCTCTCTGATGCACATCGTCTGTGGGCAAAATTTGCATTCAGTTGCTGTTCGTGCGCTTTCCGAGTAAGTTCTCAGTTCTAAGTTCGATCTGCCTAATGGGGTTTTAGATAATATTTGGTACAAGATCCGTCAGTATTAGGGACTACGAGTACCCATCTTTAGACAGTCGGCGCTTTTTAATTAAATCTAATCAGTGACGTAACCAGTCTGTATAGTACATATGTACAAACAAGCCGCCGATGAAGATACTTGGTCTCATGAGCAAGGTTGCCAAAATTCCAAAGATGTACAAGATGGAAGTTATCGAATCTATGGTGGTTATTATAATCACGTCTCTGAAAATATTAAAGCTAATAAATCAGACATTTAAATGCTACTTGAGTTTGGCTTTAGGAAATACACAAATCTATGCCAGGCACCTAGCAATGAAACAGCGCGGATCAAAATGACTAACATCACGTAGGGAAACAGGGCCAGAATATAAGAAGGAACTAAATTTTGAGAATAGAGTATTGCCATAGTTAGAAACGGAGCACAACCTCTATTAATTTCAGATTTCGAATATGAATATATAAATAGGTACAATCTAGATTTTTCTCCATTAATAGTTTTAAGTACCATTCCAGGTGTACAAGTAAGATAAGTCATAAACGATAATGAAATACTTGACCTTGTTGACCTTGACTCCTCCTGCATCGGAATATATGGGGAGTTTCACAACAGTTTGCTGCATCGTTATGTTTTCACATCGACTTAGTCTCTCACGCCACAACCAACCTTAGGAACCGCATTGATTTTAAATCAAGTTCCTAATGTCTTGTCAATCATGCCCGGTCAGTAAAAGCAGGCCAAGTAGTGTTGGCTATAGCCCTCATTAAAATAAAACGACGCATTAGCGCTTCCTAGAGCGCATATATTTTTTCATCGTACACTGCGTTGCACAATTTTTTTTTATTTTGCACTGCGATACATATTTTTTTTATAGTATATAAAAAATAATGTTAAAATTGAGCGACATTAAAGTTGCCCATTTAGCGTGTAGCCTGAAAACCATGCAAAAACTAGGCAGATTTCTGTGTAAAATTTCTTTTTCCCAATTCCATAAAAAAAAATTCTGGAAAATTAAAAAGCAAATTAACTACACACAACACGTAAGCCCTTATATACACAATTCTGAAAAAACACCCAAAATGGGTCTAGTAGATGTAAAACCGCTAACGTAATCAATAAATTGAATCAAAAAATATCGATACCGATTTAACAAACATCTTATTATCAATAATTGTTTTCATTATGAGCGGATTCATTTTGTATAAAGCCTATATGTACCACAACAAGTGCATATCAGAAAGGGCTGTTAACCGAAGCCAGGCTAACGATCTTGGTAAGATATAAATTAATAAACCGCGAACAATTGTTATAAAAATAATATATAAAAAAAATAAAAAGAACAAAATGTTATAAAAAAAAAAAAAAAAAAATTTGACCTTACTTTGAATTATTATTATTGAAAATGAAATAAAAATAATTAAAAATTAAAAATGAATACACGGGATTGCATTATAATTACTATCGATAAGGTACCAAATTTTGAGAATAGAGTATTAGCCACAGTTACAAGACAGATCAGTCATAAACGATAATGAAATGCTTGAAAGAAATCTTTTAATGATGGTTTCAAAGAAATAATTCTTATTCCATTTTAAAATGGAATGGATGAGTTTATACAAGAAGTTAAATAATTTAAAAAGTGTACAGTACAGCAAATTATGGTAAATAAGCATGCTGAAATATATGTAAGCCATACCAGAGAGACCGGATAGACAAAGCCCATTGGTCTCAAGTATCTAGGTTCTTGATCTTAACTTAATACTTACAAAACAAAGGTACAATTTAACTATTTTTGTACCAACTACAATATATTAAATACTCCATTGACAGTAGAAACTAGAGACGATCCAGAATTATCAGGTTCGCCAGCACTTGAGCCGGCTGAGACAGATGACCCCGTCTATACAGGTCCCGAAATAGAGAAAAAAGATATTAATAACCTCACCATTCCCGCCGTCCTTATTCAATCTGAATTATCAGATCAGGACTTAACAGACTCCGATACAAACGATAGCCTTATAAAAGAAAAACCGACCACAATGGCCGATGAAACCATTGGCCAAAGGCCATACATAAGAGAAGTATCGAATGCCATCCCCGAGTTCAGCAGGCAAAAGTTACACCATTGACATTCCCGCCGTACTTATTCAATCTGAATTATCAGATCAGGACTTAACAGACTCCGATACAAACGATAGCCTTATAAAAGAAAAACCGAGCACAATGGCCGATGAAACCATTGGCCAAAGGGCATACATAAGAGAAGTATCGAATGCCATGATGAAGGCCTATCGGCCGAACACGCTGACAAATTCAGCACAAAGGAAGCCATCACCACAATGGTTAAAAATTGGGAGTATGGCCGCCATAAAACAATATTGGAAGCAGGCAATCTTGCATTCAGTTGCTGTTCGTGCGCTTTCCGAGTAAGTTCTCAGTTTTAAGTTCGATCTGCCTAATGGGGTTTTAGATAATATTTGGTACAAGATCCGTCAGTATTAGGGACTACGAGTACCCATCTTTAGACAGTCGGCGCTTTTTAATTAAATCTAATCAGTGACGTAACCAGTCTGTATAGTACATATGTACAAACAAGCCGCCGATGAAGATACTTGGTCTCATGAGCAAGGTTGCCAAAATTCCAAAGATGTACAAGATGGAAGTTATCGAATCTATGGTGGTTATTATAATCACGTCTCTGAAAATATTAAAGCTAATAAATCAGACATTTAAATGCTACTTGAGTTTGGCTTTAGGAAATACACAAATCTATGCCAGGCACCTAGCAATGAAACAGCGCGGATCAAAATGACTAACATCACGTAGGGAAACAGGGCCAGAATATAAGAAGCTTTGCCTGAGCTCCTTATTGTAAGAGAAACAATACCAGATCCCAGTTGGGAGTTTCAAGACCATTGTCCTCCAAAGTTTCGGGTTCCCTGAGTACTGTTTGTTTGTATAGGATGGGAGTTTTATCACTTTTGAACTTTGTCATAAACGATAATGAAATGCTTGAAAGAAATCTTTTAATGATGGTTTCAAAGAAATAATTCTTATTCCATTTTAAAATGGAATGGATGAGTTTATACAAGAAGTTAAATAATTTAAAAAGTGTACAGTACAGCAAATTATGGTAAATAAGCATGCTGAAATATATGTAAGCCGCTTGAACACAGCGCGTATACTAATACATGACCAGAGAGACCGGATAGACAAAGCCCATTGGTCTCAAGTATCTAGGTTCTTGATCTTAACTTAATACTTACAAAACAAAGGTACAATTTAACTATTTTTGTACCAACTACAATATATTAAATACTCCATTGACAGTAGAAACTAGAGACGATCCAGAATTATCAGGTTCGCCAGCACTTGAGCCGGCTGAGACAGATGACCCCGTCTATACAGGTCCCGAAATAGAGAAAAAAGATATTAATAACCTCACCATTCCCGCCGTCCTAATTCAATCTGAATTATCAGATCAGGACTTAACAGACTCCGATACAAACGATAGCCTTATAAAAGAAAAACCGACCACAATGGCCGATGAAACCATTGGCCAAAGGCCATACATAAGAGAAGTATCGAATGCCATCCCCGAGTTCTGCAGGCAAAAGTTACACCATTGACATTCCCGCCGTACTTATTCAATCTGAATTATCAGATCAGGACTTAACAGACTCCGATACAAACGATAGCCTTATAAAAGAAAAACCGAGCACAATGGCCGATGAAACCATTGGCCAAAGGGCATACATAAGAGAAGTATCGAATGCCATCCCCGAGTTCAGCAGGCAAAAGTTACACCTTCAATGATTCATAACAGCTTTCAAGTTTGTTAACCTTACAAAAGGCATATTCGAAGTTTTGGCTGTAGAAGTCAATAAATCTATAATAATAGGATCGACATTATACAGAGTTCAAAACGAAACAACGATATATGCCATAATCAAAAAACTGCAAGACACTATACCCGGCAAAACATCCGACGTAGTTAAAACCAAAATGGCAAAAAAAAATCCAGAAAGGCAAACAGCAGAATAGACAACCTACGAATGCTCCTTGAAGCTTCGTATATTGATGAAGGCCTATCGGCCGAACACGCTGACAAATTCAGCACAAAGGAAGCCATCACCACAATGGTTAAAAATTGGGAGTATGGCCGCCATAAAACAATATTGGAAGCAGGCAATCTTGCATTCAGTTGCTGTTCGTGCGCTTTCCGAGTAAGTTCTCAGTTTTAAGTTCGATCTGCCTAATGGGGTTTTAGATAATATTTGGTACAAGATCCGTCAGTATTAGGGACTACGAGTACCCATCTTTAGACAGTCGGCGCTTTTTAATTAAATCTAATCAGTGACGTAACCAGTCTGTATAGTACATATGTACAAACAAGCCGCCGATGAAGATACTTGGTCTCATGAGCAAGGTTGCCAAACTTCCAAAGATGTACAAGATGGAAGTTATCGAATCTATGGTGGTTATTATAATCACGTCTCTGAAAATATTAAAGCTAATAAATCAGACATTTAAATGCTACTTGAGTTTGGCTTTAGGAAATACACAAATCTATGCCAGGCACCTAGCAATGAAACAGCGCGGATCAAAATGACTAACATCACGTAGGGAAACAGGGCCAGAATATAAGAAGCTTTGCCTGAGCTCCTTATTGTAAGAGAAACAATACCAGATCCCAGTTGGGAGTTTCAAGACCATTGTCCTCCAAAGTTTCGGGTTCCCTGAGTACTGTTTGTTTGTATAGGATGGGAGTTTTATCACTTTTGAACTTTGTTAGTTAAAAAAATTGATCTTATCTATGTTTTCTTATCACTTGTATTTTGTACAAACTATTTTATGACTTTATTTTATAGAAATTATATCAACATAGAAATATTTCCAATTTTGTTAAATTTGAATCGAATTCTATTAAAGTTAACTTTTCCTAATGTAAGTTTTTTTCAACGCTTTACACAAATTTACCATTAAGTTGAATAATTTGTGATTTGTATCATTTTTATACTGCAACGCAGTGAAGGAGACATTTCTGACCCTATAAAGTATATATATTCTTGATCAGTATCACGAGGCGAGTCGATCTAGCCATGTCCGTCTGTCCGTCTGTCAGTCTGTCCGTCTGTCCGTCTGTCCGTCCGTTTCTACGCAAACTAGTCTCTCAGTTTTTTTTCTATCTTATCTAGATCGTGTGCTCTACTTAAATACTCTTCTTTAAACATTTATTGCGCAATTTGTATATTTTGGTAACAATATTTGCACTCAAGATGACAATGATTATTATTAAGAGTATATGTACCCAATATAGGTCAATAAAGCTATCTGAATGAAACTCTCCCAAAAGTTGTCTTTCTATTGCAGTTAGTATATAAGTCGGAACGAGCCAGATTGGATGACTATAGCATATAGCTCCCATAGGAACAATCGAAAAAATAAATATAATAAAATATAACTTTGCTGTATTTAAATTTTTTTTTAGTTCTTCGACATATAGAAATGGTTAAATAATATAGAACTACGGTTTAAATTTCATCAAAATCGGACGACTATATCATATAGCTCCCATAGGAACAATCGGAAAAAAAATACAAAAAAAAAATATAACTTTGCTGATTTTTATTCTTATTTCGTTCTTCGACATATAGTAATGGTTAAATAATTCAGAATTACGGTTTAAATTTCATAAAAATCGGACGCCTATAGCATATAGCTCCCATAGGAACAATACAAATATTAAAAAAAAAATTCTGAAAATTTAACTATTTTGTTTTGTAATATTTTTTAGAAATTCTTTTTGACTATTTAATAGTTTGACAGTTCAGAACTACGCTTTTAATATTATTAAAATCAAGTCAAAAAATTGAGCTGAAAATCATCATAGCTTCAATGGTTTTAAAAATATACGCCTGTCAATTATAATTTTAATGTTTTCAAGAAAATTTAATTTCCTTTCTTTGTTTTAAATTAATTAAAATATACTTTTCTAATACAGATTTAAAAAAAAATTTACCCTAAAGTTAAGAAAACAGTGAATTTTATCATTTTTTGAATTTTATCATTTAGAACTTTAAAAATCTATAGTTTCTTATACTTTCTTATCACTTTCTTTTATTTATTTCCTAACGATTTTATGACTTTTTTTTATTGAAATTAAATCTCAATATGATCAACATAGTAATTTTTACAATTTTGTTGAAATTGGAATTCTTTTAAGGCTAACATATCTTAATTTAAATTTTTTTCAGCGTTTCAGCGTTAAATAATTTGTGATTTTTATAATTTTTTTAACTTAAATACGTTAATAGATTTATATTTTAAACATTTTTAACAAAATATAACCCCAGTCTCAAATTATCACTTTCATAAATTTTTTTCAAACAATTTTATGAATAATTATACCTTTGCAGAGGGTATTATAATTTCAGCCAAAAGTTTGCAACGCAGTGAAGGAGACATCTCCGATCCTATAAAGTATATATATTCTTGATCAGCATCACTAGGAGAGTCGATCTAGCCAAGTCCGTCTGTTCGTCCGTCTGTCCGTCTTTCTACTGTAATAATTAGTTTTAAATCTTTTTAGTCTTTTTAAATACGTCGGCTTAGACTGAACTTTATTAATTGAATGTCTCTTGACTTAAAAATAAAGTTGGCTTGGCTTACAATTCATATAGCTGCCCGAGCAGCGCCGCGGCCAACGCTTTGTATCTAATAAATATTTTAATGAATACGTAAGTGTATATAGGCGTCGCAAGCAGCGGCCGCGCATGAGAGAGAGAGAGTGTTATGCTCACATGGTAACCGAATGGTCGGCCGCGCATGCAGACATGCCGGCTCAGCATTTAGGATGTGCATAACATTGTTGTGTGGGTCGAATTACTCTGCACTGGAAGTGCTGGGAATATTTGGACACAGGCAAATGCCACAATGTTGCAGTGATATAAGCGGTACAGAGTGTACCCGATATGTGAGCATACTACATCTCCCTCCTTTTGAAAAATAACGTAATCTATGGAGTTATTTTGTTAATTATTTTGTTAAGTATATATATATGTATGTTTATAAAAATTAGCAAATTAGAAATAGCTTTTTTTTTTAAAAATTAATTGATGTTCGTCGATATTTCCTGGTTATCCAGTACTCAAAATAAATTCTACGAAATTATAATATGAATTTTAAAATCTACGGGCACGTGAATGACGACGGGGACTGAATGATGGCTGATGCTGCAATAGTTGGTGCTGCAGTGGCTCAAAGAATCTTCCATTCGGTCGAGACACGTCCTGACCTCCGGTCATGTCATTACTAATGCGAGTATCCTCTCGATCGTGACGGCCCCTGCTCCTGTTGGCATGAACATCGCCAGCTGGCACAACTTCAAAAAATTGTTGAAAATTGTTGCCAATAAGAATATTGACATAATCTTGACTGGGAAAATATTACAATCCTTTAGATTGGTGAAGAAAATTTTCCAAATACTCATTTCTTATGGTTACAAAAGAATAATGCCATTGTCCAACAATTATTAACATAATCTTAACTGGGAAAATATTCAAATTTTAGATATAATTCGTGAAGAATGAGTTCGCTTCATTGCCATTACTCAGTAAATTAGTTTGGAAACTAACACTCCCTCTTAATAGCAAACTGGCGCACTTTTCCCGTATAACATACGTAAGTGGAAACCTAACACCCAGAGAAAAATCTTTTTAAGTCCAAATATTTTCACTTTGGATTAAATATTGTCGGTAATGATTTAGCCCCGAGGGGTGTTGTGTTTAAATCAAAGTATCTCACACTTAAATTTTTTTTTCAACAATTTTCCTGTTGGATAAGCCAAACGTGAATAATGACATTATCAAGTTTTTAGTTTATTTTAAGTAAGCTTTTATTTTTAAACATTCAAATATTTTAATTTTTAATTTTACTATGGGGTTTTCTCTGGGTGAACTTACAGGGTCTGCTTCAGGCGTTTAATCTCTTCTTGCATAGTGACAATCCGCACTGCTTGCTCTTTTAGCACCATAGCTTTTGGATGACATGCTCCCGCCGCCTCACCTCCCCCTGCTTGAAATTCAGGATCCCGAAGAGTTTGCGCGACTCCTCCTCCTTCGAGGCCAGCTCGTTGTTCACCTGCAAAGAGAAAGGGGGGTAAGCATGGGCAGGGCTATTAATTCCCGGCCGCGGGACCTGACTGATTAGCGCGTCTTTCTCGCCAACTTGACAGTTTATTTTGTCCAGTTTGGATCGGTTCTCCTTCTCGTTCTTCTGCAGGCTGTTTATCAAGTGGTTCCGATCGGTATCTGCTGATCGAGATCGATCTTCTCCCGCAATTTGGTCATCTCTTTGTTAAACCGATCCTCGACTTGAGATTGGGTCTCCGATTCGTTGGATTTGATATTTAATGCCACTTTTAGTTCATTAGAATTACTTATTTTAGATGTGAAAACGTTAAATTTTATTTTGTTATTATTCAATCGACTAATTTCGGAATTCATGTATTATAATTTAAAACATTTTATATATTTATATAAAATCAAGTAGAAGCCATTTTAAATCCAAAATTTTTAACAACAATACATTTTTAATTTTAAATCGAGCAATTCGTATAAATGTTGTACTAACAGCCCAATAATTTTTGAGAGCTGCAAATAACGTTTGGTTAAAAATTAAGATTGCTCTTAATATTACGATATTTCACAGATTAGTTAAGTTCTTAAAGTATGCGGGAAAAAAAATTGAGTGCTTACTTTTGGACATGTTAAATAATAGGAACGAGATATAAGAGAATCAATAGCATTTGCTATATACTCACGCAGATTCTTGGGCAATCAGTGCAGATCGTCGGCGTGAACAACGATTTTGCACTTCTCGTTCACCACCACGGCCACAAACTTGTAGACTTCTTGAAGCTTCTTGAACTCCGAGTGCAAGTTCTCCAGCTTCTTGTGCTGCATCTCCAAGCCTCGCACCTTGTTCAATCAAATCGGGAATTGAGTCAGCAGCTACTCACCAGCTTCCGTCGTTGACTTAGCTTTTGGGCGCGGCATACATTTAGTCCGCTTGACAGAGTCCTTGTCCACTTCAGGTTTACGTTCATGATCGCCCACTGTATTCTCGGAGGCTAGAAGCAAGGGCAAGGAACACGCAATGGCACTGGTTACTGCCTTCAAGGGAGTGTCCCGAACTGGGGAAGTGTTTCTCTTCGGGTCACCCGCAAGCCTGCAGATAGGTATGCGACTGGTCGGGATTGATCTGGGTCTGCGGATGGTCAAGATGCGACTGGGACTGGTATTGCGACTGGTGGGTTTGGAGCCACGATTAAAGGCTTTGCCTCGGGTGGAAGTAAGAGCTTATGGAAAATGTTTAGCATTCACAAGTACCACGTTAAAATGATTCACCCCTACTCACCAAGAAGGACCAATGGGTGCGGGCTTTTCAACTTTTCCCTTGGACCTCAGCTTTGAGGCCTAATTACCTATCAAAGAAATCAGAGGTCCATTAGCCATACCTCAATAGCGAAATTCAAATCTTATCACGAACTGGAGCCGACATGATGCTATTTTGCTGTAGAAAAAGTGTTGAAATTGTAACCGATTATATTTTGGTCAACAAAACGAAAAAAATATAAAAAAAAAATTTTGGCCTGTATGATTCAGGATGTAAGAGGTACACAAATATTTCTTCTGGACTGCTTCGACTTTTGAAGTATACTGAATGATAAGGCGAAGCCCACTATAAATATAACTTTTACCACTGTACCCGGTGTTTTCCAGGCTACTTTGCTTAGGATGGGAGTATAAAAACAAATGAGCACTATCAAAAACTGCGAAGCTTTGGATAAAACGGAAGGCATTTCGCTCTCTGATGCACATCGTCTGTGGGCAAAATTTGCATTCAGTTGCTGATCGTGCGCTTTCCGAGTAAGTTCTCAGTTCTAAGTTCAATCTGCCTAATGGGGTTTTAGATAATATTTGGTACAAGATCCGTCAATATTAGGGACTACGAGTACCCAGCTTTAGACAGTCGGCACTTTTTTAATTAAATCTAATCAGTGACGTAGACAGTCTGTATAGTACATATGTACAAACAAGCCGCCCATTTAGATACTTGGTCTCATGAGCCAGGTTGCCGAAATTCCAAAGATTGTACAGCCAGCCAAGATGGAAGTTATCGAATCTATGGTAATGATTATAATCACGTTTCTGAAAATATAACAATAAATATAAAGCTAATAAATCAGACATTTAAATGCTATTTAAGTAGCTTACTTGTGCACAATCTTGTTGAATTCATTGAAAGAGGCGTACATGAACAGGGTGCCAAAGCAATCGGCCAACGAGAAGAACATTTGGGTGATGGCCGTATATCAAAAATGTTGAATCAGCACCTGCGACCATTGTGGCTTTAGGAAATACACAATTCCATGCCAGGCTCCTGGCAATGTAACAGCCTGGATCAAAAGGACTAAAAAATCACATAGGGAAACAAGGCCAAAGTATAAGAAGCTTTGCCTGAGCTCCTAGTGCCATTAGACAAAATTGTTCCGATGATAACCCAAATGGCTAAGAGAAACAATACCAGATCCTAGCTAGGAGTTCCTAGACCATTGTCCTCCAAAGTTTCTGGTTCCCGGTGTTTTCCAGGCTATTTTGCTTAGGATGGGAGTAATGAAACTAGAGAGAACTATCAACAAATGCCAAGCTTTGGATGAAACGGAAGGCCTGCAAAGTAGAACGTGGTTTCGCTCTCTGATGCACATCGTCTGAGGGGAAAATTTGAATTCAGTTGCTGTTCGTGCGCTTTCCGAGTAAGTTATCAGTTCTAAGTTCGATCTGCCTAATGGGGTTTAAGATAATATTTGGTACAAGACCCGTCGATATTAGGGAATACGAGTACCAAATGGGCCTTACAATGCCAGTGTAGTACTAAAGAGAACACCTAAATGTGCTTTTGATGATTTAATCTATGGGATTTGTTTTTAATGCTTTAGACAGTCGGCGCTTTTTAATTAAATTTAAGCAGTGACGTAGAAAGTGTGTATGGTACATATGTACATGAACATACTTTAACTTGGCAATCGCCTCCGAGTATGAAATGAATGCCAGCTCCACCCCTAACCACCTGCAAAATGTCCGAGGTACTGGTGTCAGGAGCCAGGTAGCCAAAATTCCAAAGATTATACAGCCAGCCAGATGGAAGTTATCGAATCTATTATAATCACGTCTCTGAAAATATTAAAGCTAATAAATCAGACATTTAAGTGCCATTTGAGTAGCTTAATTGTGCACATTCTTGTTGAATTCATTAAAGGAGGCGTAGATAAACAGGGTGTCAAAGCAAGCGGCCAACGAGAAAAACATTTGGGTGATGGCCGCTTACCAAAAATGTAAATTCAGCACGTGGCTTTAGGAAATACACAAATCTATGCCAGGCACCTGGCAATGTAACAGCGCGGATCAAAGTGACTAACATCACCTAGGGAAACAGGGCCAGAATATAAGAAGCTTTGTCTAAGCTCCTTGTGCCTTTAGACAAAATTGTTCCGATGATAACCCAAGTGGCTAAGAGAAACAATACCAGATCCCAGCTGGGAGTTCCTAGACCATTGTCCTCCAAAGTTTATTGTTCCCTGAGTACAGTTTATGTGTATAGGATGGGAGGTTAGTTAATTGTTATGAAGGGGACTTTATTCCTTCAAACTTACGTGAAGAGCAGCTCCGCGAAGAACACACCCTGCCAATAGACGTATCATTGGAATCTCATGTGGCCACACAGCTGCTGCCCCATTCCACGTGCCAATAATAAATAATTGTTGATGTTTTTTAATTTTTATTTAGTTCGTCGACATATATAAATGGTTAAATATTTCAGAGTTACGGTTTAAATTTCATCAAAATCGGACGACTATAACATAAATTTCCAATACAAATATTAAAACAAAAATTATTTTTATTTAATTTTTTTTTATTTTAGAAATTTTTTGGACTATTGTGGTAGGCGTTTATCAACTCTTTATTCTAACACTTCTTAATGCTACCTGTAAAGTTGGTTGTATGTATATTAGACTTTATTTTATATAGGGCTTTATTATTCCGTCCGTTTAGATCGGGACTCATTTTTAGAATGCTCACTTAAGACTAATGTTGGCTTGGCTTACAATTCATATAGCTGCACGAGCAGCGCCGCGGCCAACGCTTATGTATCTGAATATATATGTTAATGTATACGTAAGTGTATTTAGGCGGCGCAAGCAGCGGCCGCGCATGAGAGGGAGAGCTTTATGCTCACATGGTAACCGAATGGTCGGCCGCCCATGCAGACATGCACTTGAAGTGCTGGGAATATTCGGACATAAACAAATGCTACAATTTTACAGTGATATAAGCGGTACAGTGTGTACCCTATATATAAGCATACTACATCTCCCTCCTTTTGAAAAATAACGTAATTTATAGAGTTATTTTGTTAATTATTGTGTTAAGTATATATATATATATATATGTTTATAAAAATTAGTAAATTAGTAAACTTTTTTTTTTTTTTTTTTATTATTATTTTTTTTTTTGTTTAATATAGTAAATATTGGAAAACTTAGTGAAGTTGAAACTTTGAAAATTTAAGCGACTATTTATTATAAACATTTTTGTGTATTTGTATTCCTATATTTTTATTATAGTAAAGTAATAAAAATTTTTTTTTTGTTTTTTGTTTTGAAGAGAAATTTTTGATGTTATTTTATTTCTTTTTTTTTTTTTTTTATGAATTGTCATCCTACAAAATCTATTCTATAAAAATTTTTAATCTATCTTTATGAACTGTCTGCGTTTTGTTTTTTGCATTTAAAATAATATATTATTATTGGATTCAATCTTCTCTACTATATATGGTCCTGAATATTTAAAGTCTAGCTTATGGCCAGTTTCATTTTTTAATAAAACCTGGTCTCCTATTTTTAATTCAAAGTCTAAGCTATTTTTGTCGTATCTATCTTTTTGTTTTTTTTTTTATTAGTTTCTAGCATTATTCTGGCTCTTTTAATGCCTGTTCTATCTAAATTTAGATTCCTTAGCATATTCTTCTATATTATATAATGGTTCTATTCTATCTATGCTATTGAAATGTTTTGATAAGTTTGGAGTTTTCCAAAAACTAGTTCATATGGACAATAATTATGTGCCATAGTGGGTGTTGTGTTAAAGCAGTATACGAAGTATTGTAGCCATACATCCCAATCTGTTTTATCAACTGAGATGTATGAGCGTATGAACTCGTTAAGTGTTCTGTGGCTTCGCTCCACTGTTTCGACAGTCTGGTGATGGTGTGCAGTAGAATTTATGTTTTTGATATTTAAATTTTTACATAAATCTTCAATTATTTCAATTCAATTTTATATTCTGTTCCCATGTCCGTAATGAACGTCTTCATTGGACCGTACTTCAGAGTAAAATCTTCGAATATAGCTTTTGCTATTGTTTTTGCACTTTTATTTTGAATTGGTATTGCTACAAGGTATTTTGTTAAATCGCAGATTAAAGTAACTGAGTATTCATTCCCTTGTTCAGACTTAGGTAGTGGACCGATCGTGTTCCACGATTACCCTGTCAAAAGGTGTTTCTGTAATGGTTAATGGGGTCTTATGCGTGTGCGTGGTTATCTTCGCTTTTTGGCATTTTAGGCCATTTCGTATGTACTCTGTAATATATCGAGTCATTCCTTTCCAAAAGTAATGTCTTTTGACCTTGGCCAAGGTTTAGAAATGCCAGTATGACCTCCTTGAATTGGTT
>NW_026453390.1:0-67721 GCF_025200985.1 Drosophila gunungcola
TTGCGTAGAAACGGACGACAGACGACGACGGACGGACAGACGGACATGGCTAGATCGACTCGCGTAGTGATACTGATCAAGAATTATATCCTTTTTCAGGGTCGGAAATGTCTCCTTCCTGCGTTGCAACTGACTGATGGTTGTCGCATAAATGTTTTTTTTTTTTCGGTAAGAATAATGTCATTGTATCGACGGTATATGCAACCAATTAGGTTTTGTTTCTTATAATTCAAAAACAATATCTCGATTTCACTATCTCTCGTTTGCTTAAATTTAACATATATGGACGTTTTTCGAGCACGAAAAGCAAAGGAAATCTGCGAAAACAGCGGAGCAGCTGGCACAGCAACATGTCCAACGTTAATGAAAGTCTAGTAGAACATTTTTATGAACCTTCAAAAAACATGAACTTTGAACGAAAAAATTATAAAAAATTGTCCAGTAAACAATTAAAAATAGACCATTCTTATACCCTTGCAGAGGGTATTATCAAAAATTTGTAACGCAGTGAGCCTTTTCCGACCCTATAAAGTATATAAATTGTTGATCATGATATGGACCTATTTGATCCCGCGTGAGATTTTGGGCAGCCCAAGCTAGCTCCTCTATTCAAGGCCGTGGTTCCCCTAACCCTGCCTTTGAGTTTTCCCTAACAAGGGTGTAAAAATAACATTTTTAATACTCATTAATTTAAGAGGCGATGGAAGAAAAAATGTAAATAAAATTTAAATATGAATGACACTTGCAGTTACGATGTATATATGTGTAGATATGAAGTATGATTCGTGTGATAATGTATATACGTGTAGAATAAATGTGAACAAATAAATTTAAGGTGGTCAATTTCGAGTAAAACAATTAAAAAATAACTAGTAAGTTAAGACAAACACTACAAAATAAAATTATGAACTATAATAACAATACAAAAATTACTTAAGACCTCGGGCTCCCGTTGCCGCCTTATGACAGGCGAGTCGGTCTTCCACGCAGAAACAATTTATTTTAAAACTGAACCAGCAACCGTAGACAAATTTATTTATAGCTATTACTTTTGCCAGCAGGTCATGGTCGTTCATAGGTTCGGGCATCACAAAACAACTTGAAACAACAACACTTCACCAGGTCTGATATGTCCTTTTACTGCTTCTGGGCCTGATCGGCTTTGGAAGGAAAAGCCAATAAGCATGGCCTCCTAAGCACCGATCACTTACCTAGCTTTTTGCCGCGTCTGGCTTCCCAATAGTCCCCTTCTGGAAAATGTTTCTGATTTTATTTTTTTTAAACACAACACTAATATGGTATACAAATTTTAAAAAAATTATGTTGATTATACAACAGCATCCACGTTCATGTAAAATGAAACTTTTACTTTTGTGGCGAGTGCCCTTGACCGTGACTTTGGCTCTGATCATCCCGAATTCTTTTCACCTATCCCATGCCAAACTTCGGCTCTCCGTCGTTCAAATTTGCCGGGTCAACGGCCATATACATTAGGATACCATTATTTTCGGTATAAAATCGTCCCTGCGCCGATGTTCGATATCGCTCTCGCTTTAAGGCCTCAACAATCAGCTTTACTAGCCATGTCCGTCTGTGTTATCCGTCCGTTTCTAAGCAACTAGTCTCTTAGTTTTTATGATACTTAACCCTAACTCGCTTGGCCAAGTAGAAAAGTAGTGGTAATCGCACCAGACATACAAAACAAACACAAGGAAATTTTGCACTAAACAAACTAATAAACTATTAATTATTGTGCTTAGATTTTGTACACATTCGGAATTTGTAATGGGAGTCCCTAATTGACCACTTAGGCTGAGCTTGGTGCTCTCTCTTGGTTTATTCGATGAGGCGAATATATAAATAACATATTTTAATTTAACAATGTCCTCACAAAGTGATCTTCTATTTAAAATACTAAAGAAAGCTGAAATTGGTACTTACTTATGAGAAGTATTTTTCTTTAGTTTTATGATTTTAGTTACAATAATATAAATTTAAAGTATATTTAATTTGGAATTTTAATGGTGGCAAAAAGCTCTATACTGAACCCCAATGGTAGATGCCGACTAGTAGTAAAGCTACCCTACCTGCCTGATCTCAGTGAGTGGTTCAGCTAAGATCGCGGTTAGTACTGGTGTACTATGTTTTTTTTGAATAGTCAAGTCATTATGTGGACAGCTCATGGCTTATGGTATTGGAGTTAAAACATAAATGTCCGATATCAAACAAAATAAAACGTAACATTAACGTTATTATTATTATCGGCAAAATTGTTTAAGTAATCAGTATATACCAAAAACAAGAAAGGAAGATGTATATAACCTCGCAGCTAATCTTAAATGTTCTATAAACGTTTCGTTTATTTTGCGTATTATTTTAAAAACATCGAAGGTATGTAGATTTTCCGATGAACTTCTAGAAATGGGTAGACAAACGAACGGACATAACTGCTCGACTCTGCTAGTGCAGCTTGTAAAGAACATATCTACTTTATTTACTTTAATAATAACATACACTTATTAAATTTAAAGACCCGAACTTTTACACTGCGGGAACCCTATGATCAGAAATGGTAAGCCAATGTTGATCAAAACTCCAGAGAAAGATTCGAAATACCATAAAAACCAAATTTTTGGCAAAATACAGCTGTATATACTATAATTAATTTTTAATTTTTAAAATTGAAACCTGCCACAAGAAAAGAGATTGCGAATGTTTTAAGTCTCTTGCTTATTAATTGAGCTCGCCAATGGCGTAGAAACAAACGGACGTAGCTCAACTCGTCTTGCTTTGCTTAGGCAAGAATATGTACACATTATATGGTCGAAAATATTATTTCACTGCTTATCAAAAATCGGACACAAATTTATAAGAAACAAGAAAGGAAGCAAACTTTGTCAAGTCGAAGTTCATATAAACTAGCAGCTATCGCAAAAATTAAATATTCTTGAAAGCATTAAAAATTAAGATTTATTTGCGTATAATTAAAAAAAAATTGAAGCTTTGATTATTTGCATCTCATTTATTGGGTTGTTCCTATGGAAGCCATACGATATCGTTTTCCGATTTGATAAAATTAAAAACATACTTTTAACTATTAAATTAAAAAATATCAATAGAAAGACAACTTTTGGTGCAGATAGACGGACGGACGGACATGGCTAGATCGACTCTCCTAGTGTTGCTGATTAATATGTATATACTTCATAGGGTCAAAGATGTCTCCTACACTGCGTTGCAAAACTTTTAACTGAATTATAACGCACACTGCAAGGGTATTAAAATAGAGGATGACCACTCTTTATCTTCTTAGTCTAAAGAATAATTAAAATGTTTAAACAACACGAAAAAAAGGTTATAAGGATAAACTCAAATTTAAACCATACCTTTTGAACTTGCAGTCAAATCTGTTTCACGAAACGAAATTAAATAGAACACGGCTTGGCATATTGAAAAAAAAAAACCCAATTAACCATATCTGACAAGTCAGATTATTCTTATCCGATCCGTCTATGTATCTATGAGCCAACTTGCTTAACTGTTTTAAAAAGTATTTTAGTTTTTTATTTCTTAATTTTAATATGATCTCACATTTTCTTACCTAAGTGGCAAAAACTTTGCGCGGGCTAAAAAGCTAGACAGGTACCCCACCGCAGCATAGCGAATAGCTGCAGACAAGTCGGCATTTTGAATTTTCTTCCAAAGTAAATCAAGGAAAACATTCGAATATGTCGACCGATACTAGTCGCATAATATATGACAAATTGCACATGAGAAGTATCATGGCTGGGTAACAGAATTTCGTCGAATATATCCAGGTAGCAATTTTTTCTTTCTTTCTATTGCAGGTACGAACGAAGGTGGGAATGAGCCGGATAGGACGACTATAGCATATAACTCCCATAGGAAAAAAAACCCAATTAACCATATGGGAGCTATATGCTATAGTCGTCCGATCTGGCTCGTTCCGACTTATATACTACCTGCAATAGAAAGACAACTTTTGGGAAAGTTTCATTCAGATAGGTTTAAAACTGAGAGACTAGTTTGCGTAGAAACGGACGGACAGACGGACGGACAGACGGACATGGCTAGATCGACTCGCGTAGTGATACTGATCAAGAATATATATCCTTTTTCAGGGTCGGAAATGTCTCCTTCACTGCGTTGCAAACTGACTGATGGTTGTCGCATAAAATGTTTTTTTTTTAATTTTCGGTAAGAATTATGTCATTGTATCTAACATACAACCTGCTTATTGTGCGACTTCGACGGTATATGCAACCAATTAAGGTTTGTTTCTTATAATTCAAAAACAATATACTCGATTTCACTATCTCTCGTTTGCTTAAAATTTAACATATATGGACGTTTTTCGAGCACGAAAAGCAAAGGAAATCTGCGAAAACCAGCGGAGCAGCTGGCACAGCAACAATGTCCAACGTTAATGAAAGTCTAGTAGAACATTTTTATGAAACCTTCAAAAAACATGAACTTTTAAACGAAAAAATTATAAAAAAATTGTCCAGTAAACAATTAAAAATAGACCATTCTTATACCCTTGCAGAGGGTATTATCAAAAATTTGTAACGCAGTGATGGAGCCTTTTCCGACCCTATAAAGTATATAAATTGTTGATCATGATATGGACCTATTTGATCCCGCGTGAGATTTTGGGCAGCCCAAGCTAGCTCCTCTATTCAAGGCCGTGGTTCCCCTAACCCTGCCTTTGAGTTTTCCCCTAACAAGGGTGTAAAAATAACATTTTTTAATACTCATTAATTTAAGAGGCGATGGAAGAAAAAAATGTAAATAAACATTTAAATATGAATGACACGTGCAGTTACGATGTATATATGTGTAGATATGAAGTATGATTCGTTTAGATAATGTATATACGTGTAGAATAAATGTGAACAAATAAATTTAAGGTGGTCAATTTCGAGTAAAACAATTAAAAAATAACTATGTAAGTTAAGACAAACACTACAAAATAAAATTATGAACTATACTAATAACTATACAAAAAATTACTTAAGCCCTCGGGCTCCCGTTGCCGCCTTATGACAGGCGAGTCGGTCTTCCACGCAGAAACAATTTATTTTAAAACTGAACCAGCAACCGTAGACAAATTTATTTATAAGCTAATTACTTTTGCCAGCATGGTCATGGTCGTTCATAAGGTTCGGGCATCACAAAAACAACTTGAAACAACAACAACTTCAGCCAGGTCTGATATTTCCTTTTACTGCTTCTGGCCTGATCGGCTTTGGAAGGAAAAGCCAATAAGCATGGCCTCACTCCTAAGCACCGATCACTTACCTAGCTTTTTGCCGCGTCTGGCTTCCCAATAGTTCTGGAAATGTTTCTGATTTTATTTTTTTAACACAACACTAATATTGTATACAAATTTTAAAAAATTATGTTGATTATACAACAGCATCCACGTTCATTAAAATGAAACGTTTACTTTTGTGGCGAGTGCCCTTGACCGTGACTTTGGCTCTGATCATCCCGAATTCTCTTCACCTATCCCATGCCAAACTTCGGCTCTCCGTCGTTCAAATTTGCCGGGTCAACGGCCATATAACATTAGGATACCATTATTTTCGGTATAAAATCGTCCCTGCGCCGATGTTCGATATCGCTCTCGCTTTTAAGGCCTCAACAATCATCTTTACTAGCCATGTCCGTCGGTTTATCCGTCCGTTTCTAAGCAACTAGTCTCTTAGTTTTTATGATACTTAACCCTAACTTCGCTTGGCCAAGTAGAAAAGTAGTGGTAATCGCACCAGACATACAAAACAAACCACAAGGAAATTTTGCACTAAACAAACTAATAACTATTAATTATTGTGCTTAGATTTGTACACATTTCGGAATTTGTAATGGGAGTCCCTTATTGACCACTTAGGCTGAGCTTGTGCTCTCTCTTGGTTTATTCGATGAGGCGAATATATATTAATAACATATTTTAATTTAACAATGTCCTCACAAAGTGATCTTCTATTTAAAATACTAAAGAAAGCTGAAATTGGTACTTACTTTATGAGAAGTATTTTTCTTTAGTTTTATGCTTTTTAGTTACAAATAAATTTAAATTAAAGTATATTTAATTTGGAATTTTAATGGTGGCAAAAAGCTCTATACTGAACCCCAATGGTAGATGCCGACTAGTAGTAACGCTACCTACCTGCCTGATCTCAGTGAGTGTTCAGCTAAGATCAGCGGTTAGAACTGTGTACTATGTTTTTTTGAATAGTCAAGTCATATGTGGACAGCTCATGATTATGGTATTGGAGTTAAAACATAAATGTCCGATATCAAACAAAATAAAACGTAACATTAACATTAACAAAATTGTTTAATGTAATCAGTATATACCAAAAACAAGAAAGGAAGTGTATATAACCTCGCAGCTAATATTAAATGTTCTATAAACGTTTCGTTTATTTTGCGTATATATTTAAAAACATCGAAGGTATGTAGATTTTCCGATGAACTTCTAGAAATGGGTAGACAAACGAACGGACATAACTGATCGACTCTGCTAGTGCAGCTTGTAAAGAACATATCTACTTTATTTACTTTAATAATAACATACACTTATTAAAATTTAAAGACCCTAACTTTTACACTGCGGGAACCCTATGATCAGAAATGGTAAGCCAATGTTGATCAAAACTCCAGAGAAAGATTCGAAATACCATAAAAACCAAATTTTTGGCAAAATACAGCTGTATATACTATAATTAATTTTTAATTTTTAAAATTGAAACCTGCACAAGAAAAAGAGATTGCGAATGTTTTAAGTCTCTTGCTTATTAATTGAGCTCGCAAATGGCGTAGAAACAAACGGACGTAGCTCAACTCGTCTTGCTTTGCTAGTCAAGAATATGTACACATTATATGGTCGAAAATATTTATTTCACTGCTTATCAAAAATCGGACCAAATTTATAAAGAAACAAGAAAGGAAGCAAACTTTGTCAAGTCGAAGTTCATATAACCTAGCAGCTATCGCAAAAATTAAATATTCTTGAAAACATTAAAATTAAGATTTATTTGCGTATATTTAAAAAAAAATTGAAGCTTTGATTATTTGCATCTCATTTATTGGGTTGTTCCTATGGAAGCTATACGATATCGTTTTCCGATTTGATAAAATTAAAAACATAATTTTTAACTATTAAATTAAAAAATATCAATGACAACTTTTGGTGCAGATAGACGGACGGACGGACATGGCTAGATCGACTCTCCTAGTGTTGCTGATTAATAATGTATATACTTCATAGGGTCAAAGATGTCTCCTACACTGCGTTGCAAACTTTTAACTGAAATTATAACGCACACTGCAAGGGTATTAAATAGAGGATGACCATCTATTTTATCTTCTTAGTCTAAAGAAATAATTAAAATGTTTAAACAACACGAAAAAAGGTTATAAGGATAAACTCAAATTTAAACCATACCTTTTGAACTTGCAGTCAAATCTGTTTCACGAAACGAAATTAAATAGAACACGGCTTGGCATATTGAAAAAAAAAACCCAATTAACCATATCTGAACAAGTCGATTATTCTTATCCAATCCGTCTATGTATCTATGAGCCAACTTGCTTAACTGTTTTAAATGTATTTTAGTTTTTTATTTCTTAATCTTAATATGATCTCACATTTTCTTACCTAAGTGGCAAAAACTTTGCACGGGCTAAAAAGCTAGACAGGTACCCCACCGCAGCATAGCGAATAGCTGTCGACCGAATACTAGTCGCATAATATATGACAAATTGCACATGAGAAGTATCATGGCTGGGTAACAGAATTTCGTCGCATATATCCAGTAGCAATTTTTTCTTTCTTTCTATTGCAGGTACGAACGAAGGTGGGAATGAGCCGGATCGGTCGACTATAGCATATAACTCCCATAGGAAAAAAAACCCAATTAACCATATGGGAGCTATATGCTATAGTCGTCCGATCTGGCTCGTTCCGACTTATATACTACCTGCAATAGAAAGACAACTTTTGGGAAAGTTTCATTCAGATAGGTTTAAAACTGAGAGACTAGTTTGCGTAGAAACGGACGTACAGACGGACGGACAGACGGACATGGCTAGATCGACTCGCGTAGTGATACTGATCAAGAATATATATCCTTTTTCAGGGTCGGAAATGTCTCCTTCACTGCGTTGCAAACTGACTGATGGTTGTCGCATAAAATGTTTTTTTTTCGGTAAGAATAATGTCATTGTATCGACGGTATATGCAACCAATTAAGGTTTTGTTTCTTATAATTCAAAAACAATATACTCGATTTCACTATCTCTCGTTTGCTTAAAATTTAACATATATGGACGTTTTTCGAGCACGAAAAGCAAAGGAAATCTGCGAAAACCAGCGGAGCAGCTGGCACAGCAACAATGTCCAACGTTAATGAAAGTCTAGTAGAACATTTTTATGAAACCTTCAAAAAACATGAACTTTTAAACGAAAAAATTATAAAAAAATGGTCCAGTAAACAATTAAAAATAGACCATTCTTATACCCTTTCAGAGGGTATTATCAAAAATTTGTAACGCAGTGATGGAGCCTTTTCCGACCCTATAAAGTATATAAATTGTTGATCATGATATGGACCTATTTGATCCCGCGTGAGATTTTGGGCAGCCCAAGCTAGCTCCTCTATTCAAGGCCGTGGTTCCCCTAACCCTGCCTTTGAGTTTTCCCTAACAAGGGTGTAAAAATAACATTTTTTAATACTCATTAATTTAAGAGGCGATGGAAGAAAAAAATGTAAATAAATTTAAATATGAATGACACGTGCAGTTACGATGTATATATGTGTAGATATGAAGTATGATTCGTTTAGATAATGTATATACGTGTAGAATAAATGTGAACAAATAAATTTAAGGTGGTCAATTTCGAGTAAAACAATTAAAAAATAACTATGTAAGTTAAGACAAACACTACAAAATAAAATTATGAACTATACTAATAACTATACAAAAATTACTTAAGCCCTCGGGCTCCCGTTGCCGCCTTATGACAGGCGAGTCGGTCTTCCACGCAGAAACAATTTATTTTAAAACTGAACCAGCAACCGTAGACAAATTTATTTATAAGCTATTACTTTTGCCAGCATGGTCATGGTCGTTCATAAGGTTCGGGCATCACAAAACAACTTGAAACAACAACAACTTCAGCCAGGTCTGATATTTCCTTTTACTGCTTCTGGGCCTGATCGGCTTTGGAAGGAAAAGCCAATAAGCATGGCCTCACTCCTAAGCACCGATCACTTACCTAGCTTTTTGCCGCGTCTGGCTTCCCAATAGTTCTGGAAATGTTTCTGATTTTATTTTTTTAACACAACACTAATATTGTATACAAATTTTAAAAAATTATGTTGATTATACAACAGCATCCACGTTCATTTAAAATGAAACGTTTACTTTTGTGGCGAGTGCCCTTGACCGTGACTTTGGCTCTGATCATCCCGAATTCTCTTCACCTATCCCATGCCAAACTTCGGCTCTCCGTCGTTCAAATTTGCCGGGTCAACGGCCATATAACATTAGGATACCATTATTTTCGGTATAAAATCGTCCCTGCGCCGATGTTCGATATCGCTCTCGCTTTTAAGGCCTCAACAATCAGCTTTACTAGCCATGTCCGTCGGTTTATCCGTCCGTTTCTAAGCAAACTAGTCTCTTAGTTTTTATGATACTTAACCCTAACTTCGCTTGGCCAAGTAGAAAAGTAGTGGTAATCGCACCAGACATACAAAACAAACCACAAGGAAATTTTGCACTAAACAAACTAATAACTATTAATTATTGTGCTTAGATTTTGTACACATTTCGGAATTTGTAATGGGAGTCCCTTATTGACCACTTAGGCTGAGCTTGTGCTCTCTCTTGGTTTATTCGATGAGGCGAATATATAAATAACATATTTTAATTTAACAATGTCCTCACAAAGTGATCTTCTATTTAAAATACTAAAGAAAGCTGAAATTGGTACTTACTTTATGAGAAGTATTTTTAGTTACAAATAAATATAAATTTAAAGTATATTTAATTTGGAATTTTAATGGTGGCAAAAAGCTCTATACTGAACCCCAATGGTAGATGCCGACTAGTAGTAACGCTACCTACCTGCCTGATCTCAGTGAGTGTTCAGCTAAGATCAGCGGTTAGTACTGTGTACTATGTTTTTTTGAATAGTCAAGTCATATGTGGACAGCTCATGATTATGGTATTGGAGTTAAAACATAAATGTCCGATATCAAACAAAATAAAACGTAACATTAACGTTATTATTATTATCGGCAAAATTGTTTAATGTAATCAGTATATACCAAAAACAAGAAAGGAAGTGTATATAACCTCGCAGCTAATATTAAATGTTCTATAAACGTTTCGTTTATTTTGCGTATATATTTAAAAACATCGAAGGTATGTAGATTTTCCGATGAACTTCTAGAAATGGGTAGACAAACGAACGGACATAACTGATCGACTCTGCTAGTGCAGCTTGTAAAGAACATATCTACTTTATTTACTTTAATAATAACATACACTTATTAAAATTTAAAGACCCTAACTTTTACACTGCGGGAACCCTATGATCAGAAATGGTAAGCCAATGTTGATCAAAACTCCAGAGAAAGATTCGAAATACCATAAAAACCAAATTTTTGGCAAAATACAGCTGTATATACTATAATTAATTTTTAATTTTTAAAATTGAAACCTGCACAAGAAAAAGAGATTGCGAATGTTTTAAGTCTCTTGCTTATTAATTGAGCTCGCAAATGGCGTAGAAACAAACGGACGTAGCTCAACTCGTCTTGCTTTGCTTAGTCAAGAATATGTACACATTATATGGTCGAAAATATTTATTTCACTGCTTATCAAAAATCGGACCAAATTTATAAAGAAACAAGAAAGGAAGCAAACTTTGTCAAGTCGAAGTTCATATAACCTAGCAGCTATCGCAAAAATTAAATATTCTTGAAAGCATTAAAATTAAGATTTATTTGCGTATATTTAAAAAAAAATTGAAGCTTTGATTATTTGCATCTCATTTATTGGGTTGTTCCTATGGAAGCCATACGATATCGTTTTCCGATTTGATAAAATTAAAAACATAATTTTTAACTATTAAATTAAAAAATATCAATAGAAAGACAACTTTTGGTGCAGATAGACGGACGGACGGACATGGCTAGATCGACTCTCCTAGTGTTGCTGATCAATAATGTAAATACTTCATAGGGTCAAAGATGTCTCCTACACTGCGTTGCAAACTTTTGACTGAAATTATAACGCACACTGCAAGGGTATTAAAATAGAGGATGACCATCTATTTTATCTTCTTAGTCTAAAGAAATAATTAAAATGTTTAAACAACACGAAAAAAGGTTATAAGGATAAACTCAAATTTAAACCATACCTTTTGAACTTGCAGTCAAATCTGTTTCACGAAACGAAATTAAATAGAACACGGCTTGGCATATTGAAAAAAAAAACCCAATTAACCATATCTGAACAAGTCAGATTATTCTTATCCAATCCGTCTATGTATCTATGAGCCAACTTGCTTAACTGTTTTAAAAAGTATTTTAGTTTTTTATACCCTTGCAGAGGGTATTATAATTTCAGTCAGAAGTTTGCAACGCAGTGAAGGAGACGTTTCCGACCCTATAAAGTATATATATTCTTGATCAGCATCACTAGGAGAGTCGATCTAGCCATGTCCGTCTGTCCGTCTGTCCGTCTGTCCGTCCGTTTATATGCAAACTAGTCTCTCAGTTTTAAAGCTATCTGCATGAAACTTTCCCAAAAGTTGTCTTTCTATTGCAGGTAGTATATAAGTCGGAACGAGCCGGATCGGACGACTATAGCATATAGCTCCCATAGGAACAATCGGAAAAATAAATGAAAAAAATTATAACTTTGCTGTTTTTTAATTTTTTGTTTAGTTCTTCGACATATAGTAATGGTAAAATATTTCCGATTTACGGTTTAAATTTCATCAAAATCGGACGACTATAGCATATAGCTCCCATAGGAACAATCGGAAAAAATAAATGAAAAAAAATTATAACTTTGCTGTTTTTTAATTTTTTGTTTAGTTCTTCGAGATATAGTAATGGTTTAATATTTCAGAATTACGGTTTCAATTTCATCAAAATCGGACGACTATAGCATATAGCTCCCATAGGAACAATCGGAAAAATAAATGAAAAAAATTATAACTTTTCTGTTTTTTAATTTTTTGTTTAGTTCTTCGACATATAGCAATGTTTAATTATTTCAGAATTATGGTATAAATTTTATCAAAATCGGACGTCTATAGCATATAGCTCCCATAGAAATAATAAAAATATATAAAATAACTATCTAATAATTGAGCTGCAAATAATCATAGTTTCAATGTTTTTTTTTAGCACATACTCAAGTAAATCATAATTTAAATGTTTTCAAAAGTATTTAATTAATGCAATAGCTGCAAGGGTATATGAACTTCGGCTTGCCGAAGTTTGCTTTCCTTCTTGTTATTTCTTAATCTTAATATGATCTCACATTTTCTTACCTAAGTGGCAAAAACTTTGCACGGGCTAAAAAGCTAGACAGGTACCCCACCGCAGCATAGCGAATAGCTGCAGACAAGTCGGCATTTTGAATTTTCTTCCAAAGTAAATCAAGGAAAACATTCGAATATGTCGACCGAATACTAGTCGCATAATATATGACAAATTGCACATGAGAAGTATCATGGCTGGGTAACAGAATTTCGTCGAATATATCCAGTAGCAATTTTTTCTTTCTTTCTATTGCAGGTACGAACGAAGGTGGGAATGAGCCGGATCGGACGACTATAGCATATAACTCCCATAGGAAAAAAAAACCCAATTAACCATATGGGAGCTATATGCTATAGTCGTCCGATCTGGCTCGTTCCGACTTATATACTACCTGCAATAGAAAGACAACTTTTGGGAAAGTTTCATTCAGATAGGCTTAAAACTGAGAGACTAGTTTGCGTAGAAACGGACGGACAGACGGACGGACAGACGGACGGACAGACGGACATGGCTAGATCGACTCGCGTAGTAATACTGAGCAAGAATATATATCCTTTTTCAGGGTCGGAAATGTCTCCTTCACTGCGTTGCAAACTGACTGATGGTTGTCGCATAAAATGTTTTTTTTTAAATTTTCGGTAGAATAATGTCATTGTATCTAACATACAACCTGCTTATTGTGCGACTTCGACGGTATATGCAACCAATTAAGGTTTTGTTTCTTATAATTCAAAAACAATATACTCGATTTCACTATCTCTCGTTTGCTTAAAATTTAACATATATGGACGTTTTTCGAGCACGAAAAGCAAAGGAAATCTGCGAAAACCAGCGAAGCAGCTGGCACAGCAACAATGTCCAACGTTAATGAAAGTCTAGTAGAACATTTTTATGAAACCTTCAAAAAACATGAACTTTTAAACGAAAAAATTATAAAAAAATGGTCCAGTAAACAATTAAAAATAGACCATTCTTATACCCTTGCAGAGGGTATTATCAAAAATTTGTAACGCAGTGATGGAGCCTTTTCCGACCCTATAAAGTATATAAATTGTTGATCATGATATGGACCTATTTGATCCCGCGTGGGATTTTGGGCAGCCCAACTAGCTCCTCTATTCAAGGCCGTGGTTCCCCTAACCCTGCCTTTGAGTTTTCCCTAACAAGGCTGTAAAAATAACATTTTTTAATACTCATTAATTTAAGAGGCGATGGAAGAAAAAAATGTAAATAAATTTAAATATGAATGACACGTGCAGTTACGATGTATATATGTGTAGATATGAAGTATGATTCGTTTAGATAATGTATATACGTGTAGAATAAATGTGAACAAATAAATTTAAGGTGGTCAATTTCGAGTAAAACAATTAAAAAATAACTATGTAAGTTAAGACAAACACTACAAATAAAATTATGAACTATACTAATAACTATACAAAAATTACTTAAGCCCTCGGGCTCCCGTTGCCGCCTTATGACAGGCGAGTCGGTCTTCCACGCAGAAACAATTTATTTTAAAACTGAACCAGCAACCGTAGACAAATTTATTTATAAGCTATTACTCTTGCCAGCATGGTCATGGTCGTTCATAAGGTTCGGGCATCACAAAAACAACTTGAAACAACAACAACTTCAGCCAGGTCTGATATTTCCTTTTACTGCTTCTGGGCCTGATCGGCTTTGGAAGGAAAAGCCAATAAGCATGGCCTCACTCCTAAGCACCGATCACTTACCTAGCTTTTTGCCGCGTCTGGCTTCCCAATAGTTCTGGAAATGTTTCTGATTTTATTTTTTTTAACACAACACTAATATGTATACAAATTTTAAAAAATTATGTTGATTATACAACAGCATCCACGTTCATTTAAAATGAAACGTTTACTTTTGTGGCGAGTGCCCTTGACCGTGACTTTGGCTCTGATCATCCCGAATTCTCTTCACCTATCCCATGCCAAACTTCGGCTCTCCGTCGTTCAAATTTGCCGGGTCAACGGCCATATAACATTAGGATACCATTATTTTCGGTATAAAATCGTCCCTGCGCCGATGTTTGATATCGCTCTCGCTTTTAAGGCCTCAACAATCAGCTTTACTAGCCATGTCCGTCGGTTTATCCGTCCGTTTCTAAGCAAACTAGTCTCTTAGTTTTTATGATACTTAACCCTAACTTCGCTTGGCCAAGTAGAAAAGTAGTGGTAATCGCACCAGACATACAAAACAACCACAAGGAAATTTTGCACTAAACAAACTAATACATATTAATTATTGTGCTTAGATTTTGTACACATTTCGGAATTTGTAATGGGAGTCCCTTATTGACCACTTAGGCTGAGCTTGTGCTCTCTCTTGGTTTATTCGATGAGGCGAATATATAAATAACATATTTTAATTTAACAATGTCCTCACAAAGTGATCTTCTATTTAAAATACTAAAGAAAGCTGAAATTGGTACTTACTTTATGAGAAGTATTTTTCTTTAGTTTTATGCTTTTTAGTTACAAATAAATATAAATTTAAAGTATATTTAATTTGGAATTTTAATGGTGGCAAAAAGCTCTATACTGAACCCCAATGGTAGATGCCGACTAGTAGTAACGCTACCTACCTGCCTGATCTCAGTGAGTGTTCAGCTAAGATCAGCGGTTAGAACTGTGTACTATGTTTTTTTTCAATAGTCAAGTCATATGTGGACAGCTCATGATTATGGTATTGGAGTTAAAACATAAATGTCCGATATCAAACAAAATAAAACGTAACATTAACGTTATTATTATTATCGGCAAAATTGTTTAATGTAATCAGTATATACCAAAAACAAGAAAGGAAGTGTATATAACCTCGCAGCTAATATTAAATGTTCTATAAACGTTTCGTTTATTTTGCGTATATATTTAAAAACATCGAAGGTATGTAGATTTTCCGATGAACTTCTAGAAATGGGTAGACAAACGAACGGACATAACTGATCGACTCTGCTAGTGCAGCTTGTAAAGAACATATCTACTTTATTTACTTTAATAATAACATACACTTATTAAAATTTAAAGACCCTAACTTTTACACTGCGGGAACCCTATGATCAGAAATGGTAAGCCAATGTTGATCAAAACTCCAGAGAAAGATTCGAAATACCATAAAAACCAAATTTTTGGCAAAATACAGCTGTATATACTATAATTAATTTTTAATTTTTAAAATTGAAACCTGCACAAGAAAAAGAGATTGCGAATTTTTTAAGTCTCTTGCTTATTAATTGAGCTCGCAAATGGCGTAGAAACAAACGGACGTAGCTCAACTCGTCTTGCTTTGCTAGTCAAGAATATGTACACATTATATGGTCGAAAATATTTATTTCACTGCTTATCAAAAATCGGACCAAATTTATAAAGAAACAAGAAAGGAAGCAAACTTTGTCAAGTCGAAGTTTATATAACCTAGCAGCTATCGCAAAAATTAAATATTCTTGAAAACATTAAAATTAAGATTTATTTGCGTATATTTAAAAAAAAATTGAAGCTTTGATTATTTGCATCTCATTTATTGGGTTGTTCCTATGGAAGCTATACGATATCGTTTTCCGATTTGATAAAATTAAAAACATAATTTTTAACTATTAAATTAAACAAGAAGGAAAGCAAACTTCGGCAAGCCGAAGTTCATATACCCTTGCAGCTATTGCATTAATTAAATACTTTTGAAAACATTTAAATTATGATTTACTTGAGTATGTGCTAAAAAAAACATTGAAACTATGATTATTTGCAGCTCAATTATTAGATAGTTATTTTATATATTTTTATTATTTCTATGGGAGCTATATGCTATAGACGTCCGATTTTGATAAAATTTATACCATAATTCTGAAAAACAAAAAATTAAAAAACAGAAAAGTTATAATTTTTTTCATTTATTTTTCCGATTGTTCCTATGGGAGCTATATGCTATAGTCGTCCGATTTTGATGAAATTGAAACCGTAATTCTGAAATATTAAACCATTACTATATCTCGAAGGACTAAACAAAAAATTAAAAAACAGCAAAGTTATAATTTTTTTTCATTTATTTTTTCCGATTGTTCCTATGGGAGCTATATGCTATAGTCGTCCGATTTTGATGAAATTTAAACCGTAAATCGGAAATATTTTACCATTACTATATGTCGAAGAACTAAACAAAAAATTAAAAAACAGAAAAGTTATAATTTTTTTTCATTTATTTTTCCGATTGTTCCTATGGGAGCTATATGCTATAGTCGTCCGATCCGGCTCGTTCCGACTTATATACTACCTGCAATAGAAGACAACTTTTGGGAAAGTTTCATGCAGATAGCTTTAAAACTGAGAGACTAGTTTGCATATAAACGGACGGACAGACGGACAGACGGACAGACGGACATGGCTAGATCGACTCTCCTAGTGATGCTGATCAAGAATATATATACTTTATAGGGTCGGAAACGTCTCCTTCACTGCGTTGCAAACTTCTGACTGAAATTATAATACCCTCTGCAAGGGTATAAAAATATCAATAGAAAGACAACTTTTGGTGCAGATAGACGGACGGACGGACATGGCTAGATCGACTCTCCTAGTGTTGCTGATCAATAATGTAAATACTTCATAGGGTCAAAGATGTCTCCTACACTGCGTTGCAAACTTTTGACTGAAATTATAACGCACACTGCAAGGGTATTTAAATAGAGGATGACCATCTATTTTATCTTCTTAGTCTAAAGAAATAATTAAAATGTTTAAACAACACGAAAAAGGTTATAAGGATAAACTCAAATTTAAACCATACCTTTTGAACTTGCAGTCAAATCTGTTTCACGAAACGAAATTAAATAGAACACGGCTTGGCATATTGAAAAAAAAAAACCCAATTAACCATATCTGAACAAGTCAGATTATTCTTATCCAATCCGTCTATGTATCTATGAGCCAACTTGCTTAACTGTTTTAAAAAGTATTTTAGTTTTTTATTTCTTAATCTTAATATGATCTCACATTTTCTTACCTAAGTGGCAAAAACTTTGCACGGGCTAAAAAGCTAGACAGGTACCCCACCGCAGCATAGCGAATAGCTGCAGACAAGTCGGCATTTTGAATTTTCTTCCAAAGTAAATCAAGGAAAACATTCGAATATGTCGACCGAATACTAGTCGCATAATATATGACAAATTGCACATGAGAAGTATCATGGCTGGGTAACAGAATTTCGTCGAATATATCCAGTAGCAATTTTTTCTTTCTTTCTATTGCAGGTACGAACGAAGGTGGGAATGAGCCGGATCGGACGACTATAGCATATAACTCCCATAGGAAAAAAAACCCAATTAACCATATGGAAGCTATATGCTATAGTCGTCCGATCTGGCTCGTTCCGACTTATATACTACCTGCAATAGAAAGACAACTTTTGGGAAAGTTTCATTCAGATAGGTTTAAAACTGAGAGACTAGTTTGCGTAGAAACGGACGGACAGACGGACGGACAGACGGACATGGCTAGATCGACTCGCGTAGTGATACTGATCAAGAATATATATCCTTTTTCAGGGTCGGAAATGTCTCCTTCACTGCGTTGCAAACTGACTGATGGTTGTCGCATAAAATGTTTTTTTTTTAAATTTTCGGTAAGAATAATGTCATTGTATCTAACATACAACCTGCTTATTGTGCGACTTCGACGGTATATGCAACCAATTAAGGTTTTGTTTCTTATAATTCAAAACAATATACTCGATTTCACTATCTCTCGTTTGCTTAAAATTTAACATATATGGACGTTTTTCGAGCACGAAAAGCAAAGGAAATCTGCGAAAACCAGCGGAGCAGCTGGCACAGCAACTATGTCCAACGTTAATGAAAGTCTAGTAGAACATTTTATGAAACCTTCAAAAACATGAACTTTTAAACGAAAAAAATTATAAAAAAAATTGTCCAGTAAACAATTAAAAATAGACCATTCTTATACCCTTGCAGAGGGTATTATCAAAAATTTGTAACGCAGTGATGGAGCCTTTTCCGACCCTATAAAGTATATAAATTGTTGATCATGATATGGACCTATTTGATCCCGCGTGAGATTTTGGGCAGCCCAAGCTAGCTCCTCTATTCAAGGCCGTGGTTCCCCTAACCCTGCCTTTGAGTTTTCCCTAACAAGGGTGTAAAAATAACATTTTTTAATACTCATTAATTTAAGAGGCGATGGAAGAAAAAAATGTAAATAAAATTTAAATATGAATGACACTTGCAGTTACGATGTATATATGTGTAGATATGAAGTATGATTCGTGTAGATAATGTATATACGTGTAGAATAAATGTGAACAAATAAATTTAAGGTGGTCAATTTCGAGTAAAACAATTAAAAAATAACTATGTAAGTTAAGACAAACACTACAAAATAAAATTATGAACTATACTAATAACAATACAAAAATTACTTAAGACCTCGGGCTCCCGTTGCCGCCTTATGACAGGCGAGTCGGTCTTCCACGCAGAAACAATTTATTTTAAAACTGAACCAGCAACCGTAGACAAATTTATTTATAAGCTATTACTTTTGCCAGCATGGTCATGGTCGTTCATAAGGTGCGGGCATCACAAAAACAACTTGAAACAACAACAACTTCAGCCAGGTCTGATATTTCCTTTTACTGCTTCTGGGCCTGATCGGCTTTGGAAGGAAAAGCCAATAAGCATGGCCTCACTCCTAAGCACCGATCACTTACCTAGCTTTTTGCCGCGTCTGGCTTCCCAATAGTCCCCTTCTGGAAATGTTTCTGATTTTATTTTTTTTAACACAACACTAATATTGTATACAAATTTTAAAAAATTATGTTGATTATACAACAGCATCCACGTTCATTTAAAATGAAACGTTTACTTTTGTGGCGAGTGCCCTTGACCGTGACTTTGGCTCTGATCATCCCGAATTCTCTTCACCTATCCCATGCCAAACTTCGGCTCTCCGTCGTTCAAATTTGCCGGGTCAACGGCCATATAACATTAGGATACCATTATTTTCGGTATAAAATCGTCCCTGCGCCGATGTTCGATATCGCTCTCGCTTTTAAGGCCTCAACAATCAGCTTTACTAGCCATGTCCGTCTGTTTATCCGTCCGTTTCTAAGCAAACTAGTCTCTTAGTTTTTATGATACTTAACCCTAACTTCGCTTGGCCAAGTAGAAAAGTAGTGGTAATCGCACCAGACATACAAAACAAACCACAAGGAAATTTTGCACTAAACAAACTAATAACTATTAATTATTGTGCTTAGATTTTGTACACATTTCGGAATTTGTAATGGGAGTCCCTAATTGACCACTTAGGCTGAGCTTGTGCTCTCTCTTGGTTTATTCGATGAGGCGAATATATAAATAACATATTTTAATTTAACAATGTCCTCACAAAGTGATCTTCTATTTAAAATACTAAAGAAAGCTGAAATTGGTACTTACTTTATGAGAAGTATTTTTCTTTAGTTTTATGCTTTTTAGTTACAAATAAATATAAATTTAAAGTATATTTAATTTGGAATTTTAATGGTGGCAAAAAGCTCTATACTGAACCCCAATGGTAGATGCCGACTAGTAGTAACGCTACCTACCTGCCTGATCTCAGTGAGTGTTCAGCTAAGATCAGCGGTTAGTACTGTGTACTATGTTTTTTTGAATAGTCAAGTCATATGTGGACAGCTCATGATTATGGTATTGGAGTTAAAACATAAATGTCCGATATCAAACAAAATAAAACGTAACATTAACGTTATTATTATTATCGGCAAAATTGTTTAATGTAATCAGTATATACCAAAAACAAGAAAGGAAGTGTATATAACCTCGCAGCTAATATTAAATGTTCTATAAACGTTTCGTTTATTTTGCGTATATATTTAAAAACATCGAAGGTATGTAGATTTTCCGATGAACTTCTAGAAATGGGTAGACAAACGAACGGACATAACTGATCGACTCTGCTAGTGCAGCTTGTAAAGAACATATCTACTTTATTTACTTTAATAATAACATACACTTATTAAAATTTAAAGACCCTAACTTTTACACTGCGGGAACCCTATGATCAGAAATGGTAAGCCAATGTTGATCAAAACTCCAGAGAAAGATTCGAAATACCATAAAAACCAAATTTTTGGCAAAATACAGCTGTATATACTATAATTAATTTTTAATTTTTAAAATTGAAACCTGCACAAGAAAAGAGATTGCGAATGTTTTAAGTCTCTTGCTTATTAATTGAGCTCGCAAATGGCGTAGAAACAAACGGACGTAGCTCAACTCGTCTTGCTTTGCTAGTCAAGAATATGTACACATTATATGGTCGAAAATATTTATTTCACTGCTTATCAAAAATCGGACCAAATTTATAAAGAAACAAGAAAGGAAGCAAACTTTGTCAAGTCGAAGTTCATATAACCTAGCAGCTATCGCAAAAATTAAATATTCTTGAAAGCATTAAAATTAAGATTTATTTGCGTATATTTAAAAAAAAATTGAAGCTTTGATTATTTGCATCTCATTTATTGGGTTGTTCCTATGGAAGCCATACGATATCGTTTTCCGATTTGATAAAATTAAAAACATAATTTTTAACTATTAAATTAAAAAATATCAATAGAAAGACAACTTTTGGTGCAGATAGACGGACGGACGGACATGGCTAGATCGACTCTCCTAGTGTTGCTGATTAATAATGTATATACTTCATAGGGTCAAAGATGTCTCCTACACTGCGTTGCAAACTTTTAACTGAAATTATAACGCACACTGCAAGGGTATTAAAATAGAGGATGACCATCTATTTTATCTTCTTAGTCTAAAGAAATAATTAAAATGTTTAAACAACACGAAAAAAGGTTATAAGGATAAACTCAAATTTAAACCATACCTTTTGAACTTGCAGTCAAATCTGTTTCACGAAACGAAATTAAATAGAACACGGCTTGGCATATTGAAAAAAAAACCCAATTAACCATATCTGAACAAGTCAGATTATTCTTATCCGATCCGTCTATGTATCTATGAGCCAACTTGCTTAACTGTTTTAAAAAGTATTTTAGTTTTTTATTTCTTAATTTTAATATGATCTCACATTTTCTTACCTAAGTGGCAAAAACTTTGCGCGGGCTAAAAAGCTAGACAGGTACCCCACCGCAGCATAGCGAATAGCTGCAGACAAGTCGGCATTTTGAATTTTCTTCCAAAGTAAATCAAGGAAAACATTCGAATATGTCGACCGAATACTAGTCGCATAATATATGACAAATTGCACATGAGAAGTATCATGGCTGGGTAACAGAATTTCGTCGAATATATCCAGTAGCAATTTTTTCTTTCTTTCTATTGCAGGTACGAACGAAGGTGGGAATGAGCCGGATAGGACGACTATAGCATATAACTCCCATAGGAAAAAAAACCCAATTAACCATATGGGAGCTATATGCTATAGTCGTCCGATCTGGCTCGTTCCGACTTATATACTACCTGCAATAGAAAGACAACTTTTGGGAAAGTTTCATTCAGATAGGTTTAAAACTGAGAGGACTAGTTTGCGTAGAAACGGACGGACAGACGGACGGACAGACGGACATGGCTAGATCGACTCGCGTAGTGATACTGATCAAGAATATATATCCTTTTTCAGGGTCGGAAATGTCTCCTTCACTGCGTTGCAAACTGACTGATGGTTGTCGCATAAAATGTTTTTTTTTTTAATTTTCGGTAAGAATTATGTCATTGTATCTAACATACAACCTGCTTATTGTGCGACTTCGACGGTATATGCAACCAATTAAGGTTTTGTTTCTTATAATTCAAAAACAATATACTCGATTTCACTATCTCTCGTTTGCTTAAAATTTAACATATATGGACGTTTTTCGAGCACGAAAAGCAAAGGAAATCTGCGAAAACCAGCGGAGCAGCTGGCACAGCAACAATGTCCAACGTTAATGAAAGTCTAGTAGAACATTTTTATGAAACCTTCAAAAAACATGAACTTTTAAACGAAAAAATTATAAAAAAATTGTCCAGTAAACAATTAAAAATAGACCATTCTTATACCCTTGCAGAGGGTATTATCAAAAATTTGTAACGCAGTGATGGAGCCTTTTCCGACCCTATAAAGTATATAAATTGTTGATCATGATATGGACCTATTGATCCCGCGTGAGATTTTGGGCAGCCCAAGCTAGCTCCTCTATTCAAGGCCGTGGTTCCCCTAACCCTGCCTTTGAGTTTTCCCTAACAAGGGTGTAAAAATAACATTTTTTAATACTCATTAATTTAAGAGGCGATGGAAGAAAAAAAATGTAAATAAAATTTAAATATGAATGACACGTGCAGTTACGATGTATATATGTGTAGATATGAAGTATGATTCGTTTAGATAATGTATATACGTGTAGAATAAATGTGAACAAATAAATTTAAGGTGGTCAATTTCGAGTAAAACAATTAAAAAATAACTATGTAAGTTAAGACAAACACTACAAAATAAAATTATGAACTATACTAATAACTATACAAAAATTACTTAAGCCCTCGGGCTCCCGTTGCCGCCTTATGACAGGCGAGTCGGTCTTCCACGCAGAAACAATTTATTTTAAAACTGAACCAGCAACCGTAGACAAATTTATTTATAAGCTATTACTTTTGCCAGCATGGTCATGGTCGTTCATAAGGTTCGGGCATCACAAAAACAACTTGAAACAACAACAACTTCAGCCAGGTCTGATATTTCCTTTTACTGCTTCTGGGCCTGATCGGCTTTGGAAGGAAAAGCCAATAAGCATGGCCTCACTCCTAAGCACCGATCACTTACCTAGCTTTTTGCCGCGTCTGGCTTCCCAATAGTTCTGGAAATGTTTCTGATTTTATTTTTTTTAACACAACACTAATATTGTATACAAATTTTAAAAAATTATGTTGATTATACAACAGCATCCACGTTCATTTAAAATGAAACGTTTACTTTTGTGGCGAGTGCCCTTGACCGTGACTTTGGCTCTGATCATCCCGAATTCTCTTCACCTATCCCATGCCAAACTTCGGCTCTCCGTCGTTCAAATTTGCCGGGTCAACGGCCATATAACATTAGGATACCATTATTTTCGGTATAAAATCGTCCCTGCGCCGATGTTCGATATCGCTCTCGCTTTTAAGGCCTCAACAATCAGCTTTACTAGCCATGTCCGTCGGTTTATCCGTCCGTTTCTAAGCAAACTAGTCTCTTAGTTTTTATGATACTTAACCCTAACTTCGCTTGGCCAAGTAGAAAAGTAGTGGTAATCGCACCAGACATACAAAACAACCACAAGGAAATTTTGCACTAAACAAACTAATAACTATTAATTATTGTGCTTAGATTTTGTACACATTTCGGAATTTGTAATGGGAGTCCCTTATTGACCACTTAGGCTGAGCTTGTGCTCTCTCTTGGTTTATTCGATGAGGCGAATATATAAATAACATATTTTAATTTAACAATGTCCTCACAAAGTGATCTTCTATTTAAAATACTAAAGAAAGCTGAAATTGGTACTTACTTTATGAGAAGTATTTTTCTTTAGTTTTATGCTTTTTAGTTACAAATAAATTTAAATTTAAAGTATATTTAATTTGGAATTTTAATGGTGGCAAAAAGCTCTATACTGAACCCCAATGGTAGATGCCGACTAGTAGTAACGCTACCTACCTGCCTGATCTCAGTGAGTGTTCAGCTAAGATCAGCGGTTAGAACTGTGTACTATGTTTTTTTGAATAGTCAAGTCATATGTGGACAGCTCATGATTATGGTATTGGAGTTAAAACATAAATGTCCGATATCAAACAAAATAAAACGTAACATTAACGTTATTATTATTATCGGCAAAATTGTTTAATGTAATCAGTATATACCAAAAACAAGAAAGGAAGTGTATATAACCTCGCAGCTAATATTAAATGTTCTATAAACGTTTCGTTTATTTTGCGTATATATTTAAAAACATCGAAGGTATGTAGATTTTCCGATGAACTTCTAGAAATGGGTAGACAAACGAACGGACATAACTGATCGACTCTGCTAGTGCAGCTTGTAAAGAACATATCTACTTTATTTACTTTAATAATAACATACACTTATTAAAATTTAAAGACCCTAACTTTTACACTGCGGGAACCCTATGATCAGAAATGGTAAGCCAATGTTGATCAAAACTCCAGAGAAAGATTCGAAATACCATAAAAACCAAATTTTTGGCAAAATACAGCTGTATATACTATAATTAATTTTTAATTTTTAAAATTGAAACCTGCACAAGAAAAAGAGATTGCGAATGTTTTAAGTCTCTTGCTTATTAATTGAGCTCGCAAATGGCGTAGAAACAAACGGACGTAGCTCAACTCGTCTTGCTTTGCTAGTCAAGAATATGTACACATTATATGGTCGAAAATATTTATTTCACTGCTTATCAAAAATCGGACCAAATTTATAAAGAAACAAGAAAGGAAGCAAACTTTGTCAAGTCGAAGTTCATATAACCTAGCAGCTATCGCAAAAATTAAATATTCTTGAAAACATTAAAATTAAGATTTATTTGCGTATATTTAAAAAAAAATTGAAGCTTTGATTATTTGCATCTCATTTATTGGGTTGTTCCTATGGAAGCTATACGATATCGTTTTCCGATTTGATAAAATTAAAAACATAATTTTTAACTATTAAATTAAAAAATATCAATGACAACTTTTGGTGCAGATAGACGGACGGACGGACATGGCTAGATCGACTCTCCTAGTGTTGCTGATTAATAATGTATATACTTCATAGGGTCAAAGATGTCTCCTACACTGCGTTGCAAACTTTTAACTGAAATTATAACGCACACTGCAAGGGTATTAAAATAGAGGATGACCATCTATTTATCTTCTTAGTCTAAAGAAATAATTAAAATGTTTAAACAACACGAAAAAAGGTTATAAGGATAAACTCAAATTTAAACCATACCTTTTGAACTTGCAGTCAAATCTGTTTCACGAAACGAAATTAAATAGAACACGGCTTGGCATATTGAAAAAAAAAACCCAATTAACCATATCTGAACAAGTCAGATTATTCTTATCCAATCCGTCTATGTATCTATGAGCCAACTTGCTTAACTGTTTTAAAATGTATTTTAGTTTTTTATTTCTTAATCTTAATATGATCTCACATTTTCTTACCTAAGTGGCAAAAACTTTGCACGGGCTAAAAAGCTAGACAGGTACCCCACCGCAGCATAGCGAATAGCTGCAGACAAGTCGGCATTTGAATTTTCTTCCAAAGTAAATCAAGGAAAACATTCGAATATGTCGACCGAATACTAGTCGCATAATATATGACAAATTGCACATGAGAAGTATCATGGCTGGGTAACAGAATTTCGTCGCATATATCCAGTAGCAATTTTTTCTTTCTTTCTATTGCAGGTACGAACGAAGGTGGGAATGAGCCGGATCGGTCGACTATAGCATATAACTCCCATAGGAAAAAAAACCCAATTAACCATATGGGAGCTATATGCTATAGTCGTCCGATCTGGCTCGTTCCGACTTATATACTACCTGCAATAGAAAGACAACTTTTGGGAAAGTTTCATTCAGATAGGTTTAAAACTGAGAGACTAGTTTGCGTAGAAACGGACGTACAGACGGACGGACAGACGGACATGGCTAGATCGACTCGCGTAGTGATACTGATCAAGAATATATATCCTTTTTCAGGGTCGGAAATGTCTCCTTCACTGCGTTGCAAACTGACTGATGGTTGTCGCATAAAATGTTTTTTTTTTCGGTAAGAATAATGTCATTGTATCGACGGTATATGCAACCAATTAAGGTTTTGTTTCTTATAATTCAAAAACAATATACTCGATTTCACTATCTCTCGTTTGCTTAAATTTAACATATATGGACGTTTTTCGAGCACGAAAAGCAAAGGAAATCTGCGAAAACCAGCGGAGCAGCTGGCACAGCAACAATGTCCAACGTTAATGAAAGTCTAGTAGAACATTTTTATGAAACCTTCAAAAAACATGAACTTTTAAACGAAAAAAATTATAAAAAAATGGTCCAGTAAACAATTAAAAATAGACCATTCTTATACCCTTGCAGAGGGTATTATCAAAAATTTGTAACGCAGTGATGGAGCCTTTTCCGACCCTATAAAGTATATAAATTGTTGATCATGATATGGACCTATTTGATCCCGCGTGAGATTTTGGGCAGCCCAAGCTAGCTCCTCTATTCAAGGCCGTGGTTCCCCTAACCCTGCCTTTGAGTTTTCCCTAACAAGGGTGTAAAAATAACATTTTTTAATACTCATTAATTTAAGAGGCGATGGAAGAAAAAAATGTAAATAAAATTTAAATATGAATGACACGTGCAGTTACGATGTATATATGTGTAGATATGAAGTATGATTCGTTTAGATAATGTATATACGTGTAGAATAAATGTGAACAAATAAATTTAAGGTGGTCAATTTCGAGTAAAACAATTAAAAAATAACTATGTAAGTTAAGACAAACACTACAAAATAAAATTATGAACTATACTAATAACTATACAAAATTACTTAAGCCCTCGGGCTCCCGTTGCCGCCTTATGACAGGCGAGTCGGTCTTCCACGCAGAAACAATTTATTTTAAAACTGAACCAGCAACCGTAGACAAATTTATTTATAAGCTATTACTCTTGCCAGCATGGTCATGGTCGTTCATAAGGTTCGGGCATCACAAAAACAACTTGAAACAACAACAACTTCAGCCAGGTCTGATATTTCCTTTTACTGCTTCTGGGCCTGATCGGCTTTGGAAGGAAAAGCCAATAAGCATGGCCTCACTCCTAAGCACCGATCACTTACCTAGCTTTTTGCCGCGTCTGGCTTCCCAATAGTTCTGGAAATGTTTCTGATTTTATTTTTTTTAACACAACACTAATATTGTATACAAATTTTAAAAAATTATGTTGATTATACAACAGCATCCACGTTCATTTAAAATGAAACGTTTACTTTTGTGGCGAGTGCCCTTGACCGTGACTTTGGCTCTGATCATCCCGAATTCTCTTCACCTATCCCATGCCAAACTTCGGCTCTCCGTCGTTCAAATTTGCCGGGTCAACGGCCATATAACATTAGGATACCATTATTTTCGGTATAAAATCGTCCCTGCGCCGATGTTTGATATCGCTCTCGCTTTTAAGGCCTCAACAATCAGCTTTACTAGCCATGTCCGTCGGTTTATCCGTCCGTTTCTAAGCAAACTAGTCTCTTAGTTTTTATGATACTTAACCCTAACTTCGCTTGGCCAAGTAGAAAAGTAGTGGTAATCGCACCAGACATACAAAACAAACCACAAGGAAATTTTGCACTAAACAAACTAATACATATTAATTATTGTGCTTAGATTTTGTACACATTTCGGAATTTGTAATGGGAGTCCCTTATTGACCACTTAGGCTGAGCTTGTGCTCTCTCTTGGTTTATTCGATGAGGCGAATATATAAATAACATATTTTAATTTAACAATGTCCTCACAAAGTGATCTTCTATTTAAAATACTAAAGAAAGCTGAAATTGGTACTTACTTTATGAGAAGTATTTTTCTTTAGTTTTATGCTTTTTAGTACAAATAAATATAAATTTAAAGTATATTTAATTTGGAATTTTAATGGTGGCAAAAAGCTCTATACTGAACCCCAATGGTAGATGCCGACTAGTAGTAACGCTACCTACCTGCCTGATCTCAGTGAGTGTTCAGCTAAGATCAGCGGTTAGAACTGTGTACTATGTTTTTTTGAATAGTCAAGTCATATGTGGACAGCTCATGATTATGGTATTGGAGTTAAAACATAAATGTCCGATATCAAACAAAATAAAACGTAACATTAACGTTATTATTATTATCGGCAAAATTGTTTAATGTAATCAGTATATACCAAAAACAAGAAAGGAAGTGTATATAACCTCGCAGCTAATATTAAATGTTCTATAAACGTTTCGTTTATTTTGCGTATATATTTAAAAACATCGAAGGTATGTAGATTTTCCGATGAACTTCTAGAAATGGGTAGACAAACGAACGGACATAACTGATCGACTCTGCTAGTGCAGCTTGTAAAGAACATATCTACTTTATTTACTTTAATAATAACATACACTTATTAAATTTAAAGACCCTAACTTTTACACTGCGGGAACCCTATGATCAGAAATGGTAAGCCAATGTTGATCAAAACTCCAGAGAAAGATTCGAAATACCATAAAAACCAAATTTTTGGCAAAATACAGCTGTATATACTATAATTAATTTTTAATTTTTAAAATTGAAACCTGCACAAGAAAAAGAGATTGCGAATTTTTTAAGTCTCTTGCTTATTAATTGAGCTCGCAAATGGCGTAGAAACAAACGGACGTAGCTCAACTCGTCTTGCTTTGCTAGTCAAGAATATGTACACATTATATGGTCGAAAATATTTATTTCACTGCTTATCAAAAATCGGACCAAATTTATAAAGAAACAAGAAAGGAAGCAAACTTTGTCAAGTCGAAGTTTATATAACCTAGCAGCTATCGCAAAAATTAAATATTCTTGAAAACATTAAAATTAAGATTTATTTGCGTATATTTAAAAAAAAATTGAAGCTTTGATTATTTGCATCTCATTTATTGGGTTGTTCCTATGGAAGCTATACGATATCGTTTTCCGATTTGATAAAATTAAAAACATAATTTTTAACTATTAAATTAAACAAGAAGGAAAGCAAACTTCGGCAAGCCGAAGTTCATATACCCTTGCAGCTATTGCATTAATTAAATACTTTTGAAAACATTTAAATTATGATTTACTTGAGTATGTGCTAAAAAAAACATTGAAACTATGATTATTTGCAGCTCAATTATTAGATAGTTATTTTATATATTTTTATTATTTCTATGGGAGCTATATGCTATAGACGTCCGATTTTGATAAAATTTATACCATAATTCTGAAAAACAAAAAATTAAAAAACAGAAAAGTTATAATTTTTTCATTTATTTTTCCGATTGTTCCTATGGGAGCTATATGCTATAGTCGTCCGATTTTGATGAAATTGAAACCGTAATTCTGAAATATTAAACCATTACTATATCTCGAAGGACTAAACAAAAAATTAAAAAACAGCAAAGTTATAATTTTTTTTCATTTATTTTTTCCGATTGTTCCTATGGGAGCTATATGCTATAGTCGTCCGATTTTGATGAAATTTAAACCGTAATCGGAAATATTTTACCATTACTATATGTCGAAGAACTAAACAAAAAATTAAAAAACAGAAAAGTTATAATTTTTTTTCATTTATTTTTCCGATTGTTCCTATGGGAGCTATATGCTATAGTCGTCCGATCCGGCTCGTTCCGACTTATATACTACCTGCAATAGAAAGACAACTTTTGGGAAAGTTTCATGCAGATAGCTTTAAAACTGAGAGACTAGTTTGCATATAACGGACGGACAGACGGACAGACGGACAGACGGACATGGCTAGATCGACTCTCCTAGTGATGCTGATCAAGAATATATATACTTTATAGGGTCGGAAACGTCTCCTTCACTGCGTTGCAAACTTCTGACTGAAATTATAATACCCTCTGCAAGGGTATAAAAATATCAATAGAAAGACAACTTTTGGTGCAGATAGACGGACGGACGGACATGGCTAGATCGACTCTCCTAGTGTTGCTGATCAATAATGTAAATACTTCATAGGGTCAAAGATGTCTCCTACACTGCGTTGCAAACTTTTGACTGAAATTATAACGCACACTGCAAGGGTATTTAAATAGAGGATGACCATCTATTTTATCTTCTTAGTCTAAAGAAATAATTAAAATGTTTAAACAACACGAAAAAAGGTTATAAGGATAAACTCAAATTTAAACCATACCTTTTGAACTTGCAGTCAAATCTGTTTCACGAAACGAAATTAAATAGAACACGGCTTGGCATATTGAAAAAAAAACCCAATTAACCATATCTGAACAAGTCAGATTATTCTTATCCAATCCGTCTATGTATCTATGAGCCAACTTGCTTAACTGTTTTAAAAAGTATTTTAGTTTTTTATTTCTTAATCTTAATATGATCTCACATTTTCTTACCTAAGTGGCAAAAACTTTGCACGGGCTAAAAAGCTAGACAGGTACCCCACCGCAGCATAGCGAATAGCTGCAGACAAGTCGGCATTTTGAATTTTCTTCCAAAGTAAATCAAGGAAAACATTCGAATATGTCGACCGAATACTAGTCGCATAATATATGACAAATTGCACATGAGAAGTATCATGGCTGGGTAACAGAATTTCGTCGAATATATCCAGTAGCAATTTTTTCTTTCTTTCTATTGCAGGTACGAACGAAGGTGGGAATGAGCCGGATCGGACGACTATAGCATATAACTCCCATAGGAAAAAAAACCCAATTAACCATATGGAAGCTATATGCTATAGTCGTCCGATCTGGCTCGTTCCGACTTATATACTACCTGCAATAGAAGACAACTTTTGGGAAAGTTTCATTCAGATAGGTTTAAAACTGAGAGACTAGTTTGCGTAGAAACGGACGGACAGACGGACGGACAGACGGACATGGCTAGATCGACTCGCGTAGTGATACTGATCAAGAATATATATCCTTTTTCAGGGTCGGAAATGTCTCCTTCACTGCGTTGCAAACTGACTGATGGTTGTCGCATAAAATGTTTTTTTTTAAATTTTCGGTAAGAATAATGTCATTGTATCTAACATACAACCTGCTTATTGTGCGACTTCGACGGTATATGCAACCAATTAAGGTTTTGTTTCTTATAATTCAAAAACAATATACTCGATTTCACTATCTCTCGTTTGCTTAAAATTTAACATATATGGACGTTTTTCGAGCACGAAAAGCAAAGGAAATCTGCGAAAACCAGCGGAGCAGCTGGCACAGCAACTATGTCCAACGTTAATGAAAGTCTAGTAGAACATTTTTATGAAACCTTCAAAAAACATGAACTTTTAAACGAAAAAATTATAAAAAAATTGTCCAGTAAACAATTAAAAATAGACCATTCTTATACCCTTGCAGAGGGTATTATCAAAAATTTGTAACGCAGTGATGGAGCCTTTTCCGACCCTATAAAGTATATAAATTGTTGATCATGATATGGACCTATTTGATCCCGCGTGAGATTTTGGGCAGCCCAAGCTAGCTCCTCTATTCAAGGCCGTGGTTCCCCTAACCCTGCCTTTGAGTTTTCCCTAACAAGGGTGTAAAAATAACATTTTTTAATACTCATTAATTTAAGAGGCGATGGAAGAAAAAAATGTAAATAAAATTTAAATATGAATGACACTTGCAGTTACGATGTATATATGTGTAGATATGAAGTATGATTCGTGTAGATAATGTATATACGTGTAGAATAAATGTGAACAAATAAATTTAAGGTGGTCAATTTCGAGTAAAACAATTAAAAAATAACTATGTAAGTTAAGACAAACACTACAAAATAAAATTATGAACTATACTAATAACAATACAAAAATTACTTAAGACCTCGGGCTCCCGTTGCCGCCTTATGACAGGCGAGTCGGTCTTCCACGCAGAAACAATTTATTTTAAAACTGAACCAGCAACCGTAGACAAATTTATTTATAAGCTATTACTTTTGCCAGCATGGTCATGGTCGTTCATAAGGTTCGGGCATCACAAAAACAACTTGAAACAACAACAACTTCAGCCAGGTCTGATATTTCCTTTTACTGCTTCTGGGCCTGATCGGCTTTGGAAGGAAAAGCCAATAAGCATGGCCTCACTCCTAAGCACCGATCACTTACCTAGCTTTTTGCCGCGTCTGGCTTCCCAATAGTCCCCTTCTGGAAATGTTTCTGATTTTATTTTTTTTAACACAACACTAATATTGTATACAAATTTTAAAAAATTATGTTGATTATACAACAGCATCCACGTTCATTTAAAATGAAACGTTTACTTTTGTGGCGAGTGCCCTTGACCGTGACTTTGGCTCTGATCATCCCGAATTCTCTTCACCTATCCCATGCCAAACTTCGGCTCTCCGTCGTTCAAATTTGCCGGGTCAACGGCCATATAACATTAGGATACCATTATTTTCGGTATAAAATCGTCCCTGCGCCGATGTTCGATATCGCTCTCGCTTTTAAGGCCTCAACAATCAGCTTTACTAGCCATGTCCGTCTGTTTATCCGTCCGTTTCTAAGCAAACTAGTCTCTTAGTTTTTATGATACTTAACCCTAACTTCGCTTGGCCAAGTAGAAAAGTAGTGGTAATCGCACCAGACATACAAAACAAACCACAAGGAAATTTTGCACTAAACAAACTAATAACTATTAATTATTGTGCTTAGATTTTGTACACATTTCGGAATTTGTAATGGGAGTCCCTTATTGACCACTTAGGCTGAGCTTGTGCTCTCTCTTGGTTTATTCGATGAGGCGAATATATAAATAACATATTTTAATTTAACAATGTCCTCACAAAGTGATCTTCTATTTAAAATACTAAAGAAAGCTGAAATTGGTACTTACTTTATGAGAAGTATTTTTCTTTAGTTTTATGCTTTTTAGTTACAAATAAATATAAATTTAAAGTATATTTAATTTGGAATTTTAATGGTGGCAAAAAGCTCTATACTGAACCCCAATGGTAGATGCCGACTAGTAGTAACGCTACCTACCTGCCTGATCTCAGTGAGTGTTCAGCTAAGATCAGCGGTTAGAACTGTGTACTATGTTTTTTTCAATAGTCAAGTCATATGTGGACAGCTCATGATTATGGTATTGGAGTTAAAACATAAATGTCCGATATCAAACAAAATAAAACGTAACATTAACGTTATTATTATTATCGGCAAAATTGTTTAATGTAATCAGTATATACCAAAAACAAGAAAGGAAGTGTATATAACCTCGCAGCTAATATTAAATGTTCTATAAACGTTTCGTTTATTTTGCGTATATATTTAAAAACATCGAAGGTATGTAGATTTTCCGATGAACTTCTAGAAATGGGTAGACAAACGAACGGACATAACTGATCGACTCTGCTAGTGCAGCTTGTAAAGAACATATCTACTTTATTTACTTTAATAATAACATACACTTATTAAAATTTAAAGACCCTAACTTTTACACTGCGGGAACCCTATGATCAGAAATGGTAAGCCAATGTTGATCAAAACTCCAGAGAAAGATTCGAAATACCATAAAAACCAAATTTTTGGCAAAATACAGCTGTATATACTATAATTAATTTTTAATTTTTAAAATTGAAACCTGCACAAGAAAAAGAGATTGCGAATTTTTTAAGTCTCTTGCTTATTAATTGAGCTCGCAAATGGCGTAGAAACAAACGGACGTAGCTCAACTCGTCTTGCTTTGCTAGTCAAGAATATGTACACATTATATGGTCGAAAATATTTATTTCACTGCTTATCAAAAATCGGACCAAATTTATAAAGAAACAAGAAAGGAAGCAAACTTGTCAAGTCGAAGTTTATATAACCTAGCAGCTATCGCAAAAATTAAATATTCTTGAAAACATTAAAATTAAGATTTATTTGCGTATATTTAAAAAAAAATTGAAGCTTTGATTATTTGCATCTCATTTATTGGGTTGTTCCTATGGAAGCTATACGATATCGTTTTCCGATTTGATAAAATTAAAAACATAATTTTTAACTATTAAATTAAACAAGAAGGAAAGCAAACTTCGGCAAGCCGAAGTTCATATACCCTTGCAGCTATTGCATTAATTAAATACTTTTGAAAACATTTAAATTATGATTTACTTGAGTATGTGCTAAAAAAAAACATTGAAACTATGATTATTTGCAGCTCAATTATTAGATAGTTATTTTATATATTTTTATTATTTCTATGGGAGCTATATGCTATAGACGTCCGATTTTGATAAAATTTATACCATAATTCTGAAAAACAAAAAATTAAAAAACAGAAAAGTTATAATTTTTTTCATTTATTTTTCCGATTGTTCCTATGGGAGCTATATGCTATAGTCGTCCGATTTTGATGAAATTGAAACCGTAATTCTGAAATATTAAACCATTACTATATCTCGAAGGACTAAACAAAAAATTAAAAAACAGCAAAGTTATAATTTTTTTTCATTTATTTTTTCCGATTGTTCCTATGGGAGCTATATGCTATAGTCGTCCGATTTTGATGAAATTTAAACCGTAAATCGGAAATATTTTACCATTACTATATGTCGAAGAACTAAACAAAAATTAAAAAACAGAAAAGTTATAATTTTTTTTCATTTATTTTTCCGATTGTTCCTATGGGAGCTATATGCTATAGTCGTCCGATCCGGCTCGTTCCGACTTATATACTACCTGCAATAGAAAGACAACTTTTGGGAAAGTTTCATGCAGATAGCTTTAAAACTGAGAGACTAGTTTGCATATAAACGGACGGACAGACGGACAGACGGACAGACGGACATGGCTAGATCGACTCTCCTAGTGATGCTGATCAAGAATATATATACTTTATAGGGTCAAAGATGTCTCCTACACTGCGTTGCAAACTTTTGACTGAAATTATAACGCACACTGCAAGGGTATTTAAATAGAGGATGACCATCTATTTTATCTTCTTAGTCTAAAGAAATAATTAAAATGTTTAAACAACACGAAAAAAGGTTATAAGGATAAACTCAAATTTAAACCATACCTTTTGAACTTGCAGTCAAATCTGTTTCACGAAACGAAATTAAATAGAACACGGCTTGGCATATTGAAAAAAAAAAAACCCAATTAACCATATCTGAACAAGTCAGATTATTCTTATCCAATCCGTCTATGTATCTATGAGCCAACTTGCTTAACTGTTTTAAAAAGTATTTTAGTTTTTTATTTCTTAATCTTAATATGATCTCACATTTTCTTACCTAAGTGGCAAAAACTTTGCACGGGCTAAAAAGCTAGACAGGTACCCCACCGCAGCATAGCGAATAGCTGCAGACAAGTCGGCATTTTGAATTTTCTTCCAAAGTAAATCAAGGAAAACATTCGAATATGTCGACCGAATACTAGTCGCATAATATATGACAAATTGCACATGAGAAGTATCATGGCTGGGTAACAGAATTTCGTCGAATATATCCAGTAGCAATTTTTTCTTTCTTTCTATTGCAGGTACGAACGAAGGTGGGAATGAGCCGGATCGGACGACTATAGCATATAACTCCCATAGGAAAAAAAAACCCAATTAACCATATGGAAGCTATATGCTATAGTCGTCCGATCTGGCTCGTTCCGACTTATATACTACCTGCAATAGAAAGACAACTTTTGGGAAAGTTTCATTCAGATAGGTTTAAAACTGAGAGACTAGTTTGCGTAGAAACGGACGGACAGACGGACGGACAGACGGACATGGCTAGATCGACTCGCGTAGTGATACTGATCAAGAATATATATCCTTTTTCAGGGTCGGAAATGTCTCCTTCACTGCGTTGCAAACTGACTGATGGTTGTCGCATAAAATGTTTTTTTTTAAATTTTCGGTAAGAATAATGTCATTGTATCTAACATACAACCTGCTTATTGTGCGACTTCGACGGTATATGCAACCAATTAAGGTTTTGTTTCTTATAATTCAAAAACAATATACTCGATTTCACTATCTCTCGTTTGCTTAAAATTTAACATATATGGACGTTTTTCGAGCACGAAAAGCAAAGGAAATCTGCGAAAACCAGCGGAGCAGCTGGCACAGCAACTATGTCCAACGTTAATGAAAGTCTAGTAGAACATTTTTATGAAACCTTCAAAAAACATGAACTTTTAAACGAAAAAATTATAAAAAAATTGTCCAGTAAACAATTAAAAATAGACCATTCTTATACCCTTGCAGAGGGTATTATCAAAAATTTGTAACGCAGTGATGGAGCCTTTTCCGACCCTATAAAGTATATAAATTGTTGATCATGATATGGACCTATTTGATCCCGCGTGAGATTTTGGGCAGCCCAAGCTAGCTCCTCTATTCAAGGCCGTGGTTCCCCTAACCCTGCCTTTGAGTTTTCCCTAACAAGGGTGTAAAAATAACATTTTTTAATACTCATTAATTTAAGAGGCGATGGAAGAAAAAAATGTAAATAAAATTTAAATATGAATGACACTTGCAGTTACGATGTATATATGTGTAGATATGAAGTATGATTCGTGTAGATAATGTATATACGTGTAGAATAAATGTGAACAAATAAATTTAAGGTGGTCAATTTCGAGTAAAACAATTAAAAAATAACTATGTAAGTTAAGACAAACACTACAAAATAAAATTATGAACTATACTAATAACAATACAAAAATTACTTAAGACCTCGGGCTCCCGTTGCCGCCTTATGACAGGCGAGTCGGTCTTCCACGCAGAAACAATTTATTTTAAAACTGAACCAGCAACCGTAGACAAATTTATTTATAAGCTATTACTTTTGCCAGCATGGTCATGGTCGTTCATAAGGTTCGGGCATCACAAAAACAACTTGAAACAACAACAACTTCAGCCAGGTCTGATATTTCCTTTTACTGCTTCTGGGCCTGATCGGCTTTGGAAGGAAAAGCCAATAAGCATGGCCTCACTCCTAAGCACCGATCACTTACCTAGCTTTTTGCCGCGTCTGGCTTCCCAATAGTCCCCTTCTGGAAATGTTTCTGATTTTATTTTTTTTAACACAACACTAATATTGTATACAAATTTTAAAAAATTATGTTGATTATACAACAGCATCCACGTTCATTTAAAATGAAACGTTTACTTTTGTGGCGAGTGCCCTTGACCGTGACTTTGGCTCTGATCATCCCGAATTCTCTTCACCTATCCCATGCCAAACTTCGGCTCTCCGTCGTTCAAATTTGCCGGGTCAACGGCCATATAACATTAGGATACCATTATTTTCGGTATAAAATCGTCCCTGCGCCGATGTTCGATATCGCTCTCGCTTTTAAGGCCTCAACAATCAGCTTTACTAGCCATGTCCGTCTGTTTATCCGTCCGTTTCTAAGCAAACTAGTCTCTTAGTTTTTATGATACTTAACCCTAACTTCGCTTGGCCAAGTAGAAAAGTAGTGGTAATCGCACCAGACATACAAAACAAACCACAAGGAAATTTTGCACTAAACAAACTAATAACTATTAATTATTGTGCTTAGATTTTGTACACATTTCGGAATTTGTAATGGGAGTCCCTTATTGACCACTTAGGCTGAGCTTGTGCTCTCTCTTGGTTTATTTGATGAGGCGAATATATAAATAACATATTTTAATTTAACAATGTCCTCACAAGTGATCTTCTATTTAAAATACTAAAGAAAGCTGAAATTGGTACTTACTTTATGAGAAGTATTTTTCTTTAGTTTTATGCTTTTAGTTACAAATAAATATAAATTTAAAGTATATTTAATTTGGAATTTTAATGGTGGCAAAAAGCTCTATACTGAACCCCAATGGTAGATGTCCCAGCTAAGATCAGCGGTTAGAACTGTGTACTATGTTTTTTGAATAGTCAAGTCATATGTGGACAGCTCATGATTATGGTATTGGAGTTTAAACATAATGTCCGATATCAAACAAAATAAAACGTAACATTAACGTTATTATTATTATCGGCAAAATTGTTTAATGTAATCAGTATATACCAAAAACAAGAAAGGAAGTGTATATAACCTCGCAGCTAATATTAAATGTTCTATAAACGTTTCGTTTATTTTGCGTATATATTTAAAAACATCGAAGGTATGTAGATTTTCCGATGAACTTCTAGAAATGGGTAGACAAACGAACGGACATAACTGATCGACTCTGCTAGTGCAGCTTGTAAAGAACATATCTACTTTATTTACTTTAATAATAACATACACTTATTAAAATTTAAAGACCCTAACTTTTACACTGCGGGAACCCTATGATCAGAAATGGTAAGCCAATGTTGATCAAAACTCCAGAGAAAGATTCGAAATACCATAAAAACCAAATTTTTGGCAAAATACAGCTGTATATACTATAATTAATTTTTAATTTTTAAAATTGAAACCTGCACAAGAAAAAGAGATTGCGAATGTTTAAGTCTCTTGCTTATTAATTGAGCTCGCAAATGGCGTAGAAACAAACGGACGTAGCTCAACTCGTCTTGCTTTGCTAGTCAAGAATATGTACACATTATATGGTCGAAAATATTTATTTCACTGCTTATCAAAAATCGGACCAAATTTATAAAGAAACAAGAAAGGAAGCAAACTTTGTCAAGTCGAAGTTCATATAACCTAGCAGCTATCGCAAAAATTAAATATTCTTGAAAACATTAAAATTAAGATTTATTTGCGTATATTTAAAAAAAAATTGAAGCTTTGATTATTTGCATCTCATTTATTGGGTTGTTCCTATGGAAGCTATACGATATCGTTTTCCGATTTGATAAAATTAAAAACATAATTTTTAACTATTAAATTAAAAATATCAATAGAAAGACAACTTTTGGTGCAGATAGACGGACGGACGGACATGGCTAGATCGACTCTCCTAGTGTTGCTGATCAATAATGTAAATACTTCATAGGGTCAAAGATGTCTCCTACACTGCGTTGCAAACTTTTGACTGAAATTATAACGCACACTGCAAGGGTATTAAAATAGAGGATGACTATCTATTTTATCTTCTTAGTCTAAAGAAATAATTAAAATGTTTAAACAACACGAAAAACGGTTATAAGGATAAACTCAAATTTAAACCATACCTTTTGAACTTGCAGTCAAATCTGTTTCACGAAACGAAATTAAATAGAACACGGCCAATTAACCATATCTGATCAAGTCAGATTATTCTTATCCAATCCGTCTATGTATCTATGAGCCAACTTGCTTAACTGTTTTAAAAAGTATTTTAGTTTTTTATTTCTTAATCTTAATATGATCTCACATTTTCTTACCTAAGTGGCAAAAACTTTGCACGGGCTAAAAAGCTAGACAGGTACCCCACCGCAGCATAGCGAATAGCTGCAGACAAGTCGGCATTTTGAATTTTCTTCCAAAGTAAATCAAGGAAAACATTCGAATATGTCGACCGAATACTAGTCGCATAAGAGTCACATGAGAAGTATCATGGCTGGGTAACAGAATTTCGTCGAATATATCCAGTAGCAATTTTTTCTTTCTTTCTATTGCAGGTACGAACGAAGGTGGGAATGAGCCGGATAGGACGACTATAGCATATAACTCCCATAGGAAAAAAAACCCAATTAACCATATGGGAGCTATATGCTATAGTCGTCCGATCTGGCTCGTTCCGACTTATATACTACCTGCAATAGAAAGACAACTTTTGGGAAAGTTTCATTCAGATAGGTTTAAAACTGAGAGACTAGTTTGCGTAGAAACGGACGGACAGACGGACGGACAGATGGACATGGCTAGATCGACTCGCGTAGTGATACTGATCAAGAATATATATCCTTTTTCAGGGTCGGAAATGTCTCCTTCACTGCGTTGCAAACTGACTGATGGTTGTCGCATAAAATGTTTTTTTTTCGGTAAGAATAATGTCATTGTATCGACGGTATATGCAACCAATTAAGGTTTTGTTTCTTATAATTCAAAAACAATATACTCGATTTCACTATCTCTCGTTTGCTTAAAATTTAACATATATGGACGTTTTTCGAGCACGAAAAGCAAAGGAAATCTGCGAAAACCAGCGGAGCAGCTGGCACAGCAACAATGTCCAACGTTAATGAAAGTCTAGTAGAACATTTTTATGAAACCTTCAAAAAACATGAACTTTTAAACGAAAAAATAATAAAAAAAATTGTACAGTAAACAATTAAAAATAGACCATTCTTATACCCTTGCAGAGGGTATTATCAAAAATTTGTAACGCAGTGATGGAGCCTTTTCCGACCCTATAAAGTATATAAATTGTTGATCATGATATGGACCTATTTGATCCCGCGTGAGATTTTGGGCAGCCCAAGCTAGCTCCTCTATTCAAGGCCGTGGTTCCCCTAACCCTGCCTTTAAGTTTTCCCTAACAAGGGTGTAAAAATAACATTTTTTAATACTCATTAATTTAAGAGGCGATGGAAGAAAAAAATGTAAATAAAATTTAAATATGAATGACACTTGCAGTTACGATGTATATATGTGTAGATATGAAGTATGATTCGTGTAGATAATGTATATACGTGTAGAATAAATGTGAACAAATAAATTTAAGGTGGTCAATTCGAGTAAAACAATTAAAAAATAACTATGTAAGTTAAGACAAACACTACAAAATAAAATTATGAACTATACTAATAACAATACAAAATTACTTAAGACCTCGGGCTCCCGTTGCCGCCTTATGACAGGCGAGTCGGTCTTCCACGCAGAAACAATTTATTTTAAAACTGAACCAGCAACCGTAGACAAATTTATTTATAAGCTATTACTTTTGCCAGCATGGTCATGGTCGTTCATAAGGTGCGGGCATCACAAAAACAACTTGAAACAACAACAACTTCAGCCAGGTCTGATATTTCCTTTTACTGCTTCTGGGCCTGATCGGCTTTGGAAGGAAAAGCCAATAAGCATGGCCTCACTCCTAAGCACCGATCACTTACCTAGCTTTTTGCCGCGTCTGGCTTCCCAATAGTCCCCTTCTGGAAATGTTTCTGATTTTATTTTTTTTAACACAACACTAATATTGTATACAAATTTTAAAAAATTATGTTGATTATACAACAGCATCCACGTTCATTTAAAATGAAACGTTTACTTTTGTGGCGAGTGCCCTTGACCGTGACTTTGGCTCTGATCATCCCGAATTCTCTTCACCTATCCCATGCCAAACTTCGGCTCTCCGTCGTTCAAATTTGCCGGGTCAACGGCCATATAACATTAGGATACCATTATTTTCGGTATAAAATCGTCCCTGCGCCGATGTTCGATATCGCTCTCGCTTTTAAGGCCTCAACAATCAGCTTTACTAGCCATGTCCGTCGGTTTATCCGTCCGTTTCTAAGCAAACTAGTCTCTTAGTTTTTATGATACTTAACCCTAACTTCGCTTGGCCAAGTAGAAAAGTAGTGGTAATCGCACCAGACATACAAAACAAACCACAAGGAAATTTTGCACTAAACAAACTAATAACTATTAATTATTGTGCTTAGATTTTGTACACATTTCGGAATTTGTAATGGGAGTCCCTTATTGACCACTTAGGCTGAGCTTGTGCTCTCTCTTGGATTATTCGATGAGGCGAGTATATAAATAACATATTTTAATTTAACAATGTCCTCACAAAGTGATCTTCTATTTAAAATACTAAAGAAAGCTGAAATTGGTACTTACTTTATGAGAAGTATTTTTCTTTAGTTTTATGCTTTTTAGTTACAAATAAATATAAATTTAAAGTATATTTAATTTGGAATTTTAATGGTGGCAAAAAGCTCTATACTGAACCCCAATGGTAGATGCCGACTAGTAGTAACGCTACCTACCTGCCTGATCTCAGTGAGTGTTCAGCTAAGATCAGCGGTTAGAACTGTGTACTATGTTTTTTCAATAGTCAAGTCATATGTGGACAGCTCATGATTATGGTATTGGAGTTAAAACATAAATGTCCGATATCAAACAAAATAAAACGTAACATTAACGTTATTATTATAATCAGTATATACCAAAAACAAGAAAGGAAGTGTATATAACCTCGCAGCTAATATTAAATGTTCTATAACGTTTCGTTTATTTTGCGTATATATTTAAAAACATCGAAGGTATGTAGATTTTCCGATGAACTTCTAGAAATGGGTAGACAAACGAACGGACATAACTGATCGACTCTGCTAGTGCAGCTTGTAAAGAACATATCTACTTTATTTACTTTAATAATAACATACACTTATTAAAATTTAAAGACCCTAACTTTTACACTGCGGGAACCCTATGATCAGAAATGGTAAGCCAATGTTGATCAAAACTCCAGAGAAAGATTCGAAATACCATAAAAACCAAATTTTTGGCAAAATACAGCTGTATATACTATAATTAATTTTTAATTTTTAAAATTGAAACCTGCACAAGAAAAGAGATTGCGAATGTTTTAAGTCTCTTGCTTATTAATTGAGCTCGCAAATGGCGTAGAAACAAACGGACGTAGCTCAACTCGTCTTGCTTTGCTAGTCAAGAATATGTACACATTATATGGTCGAAAATATTTATTTCACTGCTTATCAAAAATCGGACCAAATTTATAAAGAAACAAGAAAGGAAGCAAACTTTGTCAAGTCGAAGTTCATATAACCTAGCAGCTATCGCAAAAATTAAATATTCTTGAAAACATTAAAATTAAGATTTAGTTGCGTATATTTTAAAAAAATTGAAGCTTTGATTATTTGCATCTCATTTATTGGGTTGTTCCTCTGGAAGCTATATGATATCGTTTTCCGATTTGATAAAATTAAAAACATAATTTTTAACTATTAAATTAAAAAATATCAATAGAAAGACAACTTTTGGTTATAAGGATAAACTCAAATTTAAACCATACCTTTTGAACTTGCAGTCAAATCTGTTTCACGAAACGAAATTAAATAGAACACGGCTTGGCATATTGAAAAAAAAAAACCCAATTAACCATATCTGAACAAGTCAGATTATTCTTATCCAATCCGTCTATGTATCTATGAGCCAACTTGCTTAACTGTTTTAAAAGTATTTTAGTTTTTTATTTCTTAATCTTAATATGATCTCACATTTTCTTACCTAAGTGGCAAAAACTTTGCACGGGCTAAAAAGCTAGACAGGTACCCCACCGCAGCATAGCGAATAGCTGCAGACAAGTCGGCATTTTGAATTTTCTTCCAAAGTAAATCAAGGAAAACATTCGAATATGTCGACCGAATACTAGTCGCATAATATATGACAAATTGCACATGAGAAGTATCATGGCTGGGTAACAGAATTTCGTCGAATATATCCAGTAGCAATTTTTTCTTTCTTTCTATTGCAGGTACGAACGAAGGTGGGAATGAGCCGGATCGGACGACTATAGCATATAACTCCCATAGGAAAAAAAACCCAATTAACCATATGGAAGCTATATGCTATAGTCGTCCGATCTGGCTCGTTCCGACTTATATACTACCTGCAATAGAAAGACAACTTTTGGGAAAGTTTCATTCAGATAGGTTTAAAACTGAGAGACTAGTTTGCGTAGAAACGGACGGACAGACGGACGGACAGACGGACATGGCTAGATCGACTCGCGTAGTGATACTGAGCAAGAATATATATCCTTTTCAGGGTCGGAAATGTCTCCTTCACTGCGTTGCAAACTGACTGATGGTTGTCGCATAAAATGTTTTTTTTTTCGGTAAGAATAATGTCATTGTATCGACGGTATATGCAACCAATTAAGGTTTTGTTTCTTATAATTCAAAAACAATATACTCGATTTCACTATCTCTCGTTTGCTTAAAATTTAACATATATGGACGTTTTTCGAGCACGAAAAGCAAAGGAAATCTGCGAAAACCAGCGGAGCAGCTGGCACAGCAACAATGTCCAACGTTAATGAAAGTCTAGTAGAACATTTTTATGAAACCTTCAAAAAACATGAACTTTTAAACGAAAAAATTATAAAAAATTGTACAGTAAACAATTAAAAATAGACCATTCTTATACCCTTGCAGAGGGTATTATCAAAAATTTGTAACGCAGTGATGGAGCCTTTTCCGACCCTATAAAGTATATAATTGTTGATCATGATATGGACCTATTTGATCCCGCGTGAGATTTTGGGCAGCCCAAGCTAGCTCCTCTATTCAAGGCCGTGGTTCCCCTAACCCTGCCTTTGAGTTTTCCCTAACAAGGGTGTAAAAATAACATTTTTTAATACTCATTAATTTAAGAGGCGATGGAAGAAATAACATATAACATTAGGATACCATTATTTTCGGTATAAAATCGTCCCTGCGCCGATGTTCGATATCGCTCTCGCTTTTAAGGCCTCAACAATCAGCTTTACTAGCCATGTCCGTCGGTTTATCCGTCCGTTTCTAAGCAAACTAGTCTCTTAGTTTTTATGATACTTAACCCTAACTTCGCTTGGCCAAGTAGAAAAGTAGTGGTAATCGCACCAGACATACAAAACAAACCACAAGGAAATTTTGCACTAAACAAACTAATAACTATTAATTATTGTGCTTAGATTTTGTACACATTTCGGAATTTGTAATGGGAGTCCCTTATTGACCACTTAGGCTGAGCTTGTGCTCTCTCTTGGATTATTCGATGAGGCGAGTATATAAATAACATATTTTAATTTAACAATGTCCTCACAAAGTGATCTTCTATTTAAAATACTAAAGAAAGCTGAAATTGGTACTTACTTTATGAGAAGTATTTTTCTTTAGTTTTATGCTTTTTAGTTACAAATAAATATAAATTTAAAGTATATTTAATTTGGAATTTTAATGGTGGCAAAAAGCTCTATACTGAACCCCAATGGTAGATGCCGACTAGTAGTAACGCTACCTACCTGCCTGATCTCAGTGAGTGTTCAGCTAAGATCAGCGGTTAGAACTGTGTACTATGTTTTTTTTCAATAGTCAAGTCATATGTGGACAGCTCATGATTATGGTATTGGAGTTAAAACATAAATGTCCGATATCAAACAAAATAAAACGTAACATTAACGTTATTATTATAATCAGTATATACCAAAAACAAGAAAGGAAGTGTATATAACCTCGCAGCTAATATTAAATGTTCTATAAACGTTTCGTTTATTTTGCGTATATATTTAAAAACATCGAAGGTATGTAGATTTTCCGATGAACTTCTAGAAATGGGTAGACAAACGAACGGACATAACTGATCGACTCTGCTAGTGCAGCTTGTAAAGAACATATCTACTTTATTTACTTTAATAATAACATACACTTATTAAAATTTAAAGACCCTAACTTTTACACTGCGGGAACCCTATGATCAGAAATGGTAAGCCAATGTTGATCAAAACTCCAGAGAAAGATTCGAAATACCATAAAAACCAAATTTTTGGCAAAATACAGCTGTATATACTATAATTAATTTTTAATTTTTAAAATTGAAACCTGCACAAGAAAAAGAGATTGCGAATGTTTTAAGTCTCTTGCTTATTAATTGAGCTCGCAAATGGCGTAGAAACAAACGGACGTAGCTCAACTCGTCTTGCTTTACTAGTCAAGAATATGTACACATTATATGGTCGAAAATATTTATTTCACTGCTTATCAAAAATCGGACCAAATTTATAAAGAAACAAGAAAGGAAGCAAACTTTGTCAAGTCGAAGTTCATATAACCTAGCAGCTATCGCAAAAATTAAATATTCTTGAAAACATTAAAATTAAGATTTATTTGCGTATATTTAAAAAAAAAATTGAAGATTTGATTATTTGCAGCTCATTTATTGGGTTGTTCCTATGGAAGCTATATGATATCGTTTTCCGATTTGATAAAATTAAAAACATAACTTTTAACTATTAAATTAAAAATATCAATAGAAAATAAACTTTAGGTGCAGATAGACGAACGGACGGACATTGTTGCTGATCAATAATGTATATACTTCATAGGGTCAAAGATGTCTCCTACACTGCGTTGCAAACTTTTGACTGAAATTATAACGCACACTGCAAGGGTATTTAAATAGAGGATGACCATCTATTTTATCTTCTTAGTCTAAAGAAATAATTAAAATGTTTAAACAACACGAAAAAAAGGTTATAAGGATAAACTCAAATTTAAACCATACCTTTTGAACTTGCAGTCAAATCTGTTTCACGAAACGATATTAAATAGAACAAGGCTTGGCATATAGAATAAAACGCCCAATTAGCAATATCTGAGCAAGTCAAATTATTCTCATCCGATTCGTCTATGTATTTATGAGCCAACTTGCTTAACTCTTTTAAATAGAATTGTACAGTGCTAGAAAAAATGGTATTCAAATTTTAGTTTTTTATTTCTTAATCTTAATATGATCTCACATTTTCTTACCTAAGTGGCACAAACTTTGCGCGGGCTAAAAAGCTAGACAGGTACCCCACCGCAGCATGGCGAATAACTGCAGACAAGTCGGCATTTTGAATTTTCTTCCAAAGTAAATCAAGGAAAGCATTCGAATATGTCGACCGAATACTAGTCGCATAAAATATGACAAATTGCACATGAGAAGTATCATGACTGGGTAACAGAATTTCGTCAAATATATCCAGTAGCATTTTAAATATGCTTTTAGCAGCCCGTCGTTCTTGGTTGCTACTGCTTCGGTTAATGCGACATTTGCCATCCAAGAAATTAAAAAGCATGAAGAGACAAATATCCAAGGTTTTGCCGTTTGGAGCGTTAACATCTAATACTAAAAGTCTGAAAAGAGTGAGCATATAATGCGTCAGATTTGTCCAGAGGATTCTAAAGAGCAAAATACCGATAACACTGGTTTACAAATATAAACCCACAAAATCCGAAAAAAATTATTTACGATTTTTGAACGTGTATTTCTTTAAAATTTAATTTAAAGTGGCGAAACTGAAATTTAAGAAACTTCTTCAAGCTTCGTTGAGCTCTGGAGTTTTATAGATTTGAATTTGTAAACTAGTATATCCAAGACCCTTTGTCACCACATAATTTAAAACTTTCTTTTAAATAGGTTATTTCAAAATTTCTTGACATCCTTATAGAAGTTCATACATGGCAATGGTCAAAAGACACAATGCCACATATATTAGCCGGATAATTATTAAGGTACAAAAAAGTTTATATTAATTACTTACTTTTGCAGAGCCAGCTTCAAAATTTGTTCCTCAAATATTGGCTTGTACTCAATTAGACAGAGCATGTTAAACAGATACCCCGCCGTTACGTGGGCTGGCTTTTTAAAATATGGGTATAGTTTGATTATGGCGTTCATTACTTCATCAAATGCCATCGGTACGGCAGTTAAGATACGATTTAATAAATCATGAGTAAATTTCAATTCAGAGCGAGTACACTCCGAAGGGCTTCCATTAACCCATTCGGAAGCGTCCAAGTGACCAGGAATCCAGTGGATAATCAATTTAGATATAGATATGGGTAGATATATATTTTGGGCCACCACTATGTCAACCCAAAATTCTGTATAAGCTTCAATTATCTCAAAACTGCGGTTCTTCCAATTAAGAGACAGCAAAGCCTCGACAAGGTTGACAAAATCTTTAGTCAAATTAAAGATTATTTTGTTAGCATCTTTTATGATTAGCAAAAATTCGTCATCCTTAAATAGAATACGAAATCGTAGTCATTTATTACAATAAACTCAAAATAATGCTTCAAAAACATACGTTTAGTTCTGCTTCCTGGAGAAAGGCGGTGATCCTCTTTACCAGATAAAATTTGTGTTCCTCTACAGCCACGCGCACCGATTCTGCAAGGCCCTTTTCCCTAAGAATGGAAGCTCGAACTTCGTTTGCATTAATAATTGATTTCACGATTTTTCTTGTGAATACGGACATAATGCTTAGCATAAACAAAGAGCCAGTAAATTAGTTTTCCGAATTGAAATAATTTTTTTTTATTAGAACAGTCGACAAAAAGCTTATACGAGCTACGATTTTGAACTAAAAGGCTCCTGATAGATATTGAGTCTTTTCCGCAGAATCTCATTATATTTGATAGCTGGCTTACACTACGTACGTTTTCTAAAATTTTCGGAGTTTAATAGCCGGATTCCATTAAAACGCATTTAGCCTAATGCGCGTTTATTTACACAGGGAATCCCATAAGGCTAAATGCTACAGTTAAAATAAATGCGATAAATAAATGCGATTAAAAATCATTCGCCACGAACATTTTTAGAAAAATACCGCGAAATACTGATTTTTAACGATATTTCGTAAGTGGCACATTATTTGATTTCTTTTAAAAACAAAATCTATATGCTAAAAAAATAGCTAAATGCTCATGCGCCAATGGAATCAGGCACAATTAAAAACCCAATAATGCGGCAATGGAATCAGGCTATAAGTTATCACGTAGAATAATTTCAACTTATTAAAGTCATGTTTTTGCATTTGGCTGTTGGAAAACATCGGTTCTTTGTTTTGATATGTAAAAGAAAGCTTAAAAAACCGACAAGGACAACAGCGCAATGATCAGATGTATAATTTAATTAAATTATTTAGCCAAAATGTATCCAATACGCTATGGTTACTTCAGAGCTTGTATATTTTATATTTTAAGGTCTGTTCACACAAAGCACATTTACTATCATATCGTGATGTCTGTAAGTTATACCGAGGCAGCAATTTGCAAACAGAAAATATTTAAGAAATTGTCGAAAAGTACAGCTAGGCTCTTAACCATTATCCCATAGCAATTAATGAAATGAAAGCAAGTAAAAGTAATATTAAAAGTTTTTGAAATTTAAACAGTTTGATTTACTAAAAAGACTTCCTTCATAAAATTGAGCTTAAGCCTCTGTAACTGTTGGGCACCAATTATACCTGTGTGTTTCCTATCGATATCGAACTAGACGCAATGAAGCAGAATTGCCGTTTATACTTGGCAGACGCAAGAAAAACTAATTTCATAGCGGGAAAAACATCGGCAACGATGAATTGTATGACTTAAGACATTTTTTTTAACCGGAATTATCCGAGACTTACAAAGGCTGTACATCTTCAACTATATTTAAGCTATTTCCAAGTACCCAATAAGCAATGGCAATTTCAACATAAAAATTCGCTGGCAAATGACAAAATAAAATCCATATCGTTCCGCCTTCGTTTACCAGCTGTTTTTTTTTTATTATTTTTAGAGGTGATAGTTGCGCAGAAAGATATCGATAAATTATCACAAGTTCAGCACTAGATGTAGTTTAAACACATTTTTTCTCCTGCTCCCTATACAAAACCTATGTATTAAATACTGCGTCTGGCCGCAGATGCAATGAAGCAGCCCAAGTGTAAGTGACGTCCTGTATCCACTTCCCACAGAGATTTATCCGCCATTTACTAATATAGGTATGACATTACATTGTTCGCCTCAACAACTATTTGGATAATTTTTTTAATAATAAGTTCACGGTCACACTGCCTTTTTAACGTTTAATTCAAAACTTTATTGTTTTGTTTATTATATTGTGTTTAACCCGGTAATTTTAAGTTTAAAAGGTTTTCCGTTGTTACCTTTTGAATGGTAAAAAAATATTTCGTATACATATAAGCCACGCTTTTTCATTCAGTTTAGTCGTGCACATTTTTTACTATCGGGTATCGGTTCTGACAATTTTCCTCATTCATTACTCATTGAAATCGTCATAGGTTGTCTTGCTCGATTTTTCGTAAAATCGTATAGTTAAAAAAAAAAGAGCAATGAATGAGGTGAACAAGGTAGCGTTCCATTAGTTTCCTAGTTTAAGCCCCTTTCCACAGAGATCCATCCACCATCCGTTGAACGGAAGGTCCATAAGGTTTTGCCGTTCCAAAAATTTCCAAATAGTCAAAGTTTCACATTTATTAAAAAATACCAACTGTTTCTCACGGATAGACTGTGTGGGAAGAGGGAATAAGCTGAACGTAGTTCAATTGTGTTTCTTGACCTTGTGTTGTGGCCGGGATATTGATAGCAATAAAGAGCTGAAGAACAATCGATAGAAATACTATCAATGGCTAACAAAAAATAAATAAATTTATTTTGAGATCAAATTTTGTACATATATTGAAGTTCTTATTAATAAATTGGTCTAAATTTTTGGACTTAAGCTGTCCGGTCTTACTAAAGGTTCTTTCCGGGCACAGGAGGATGCTGGGACGCAATGGCCTTAAAGGCTAGAAAATCATATTGGTCATCTGAAAGTGACTTTTTTGGTTAATCTCTACAAATAATTATATATGTCTAGTTTACCTTAAAGGAAGGAAAACAGCTTGGTTGTGGTGGTGCTGGAGCTGTGGAATCAATATAAGAATTAGTTAATTGTTTATTGAACTTGTTCGCTTGGCAACTCCCGCTAGAGGTGGAGAAACATCGATGTTAGCATCGATGTTTTCAAAACAAACCTTTGTGAGGGCGGCGACTCTACTTTCTCGTGATTTTATGCAAGTGATCAAGGAGTCTGTGACTGATGCCTAAAGCCATCAGGGACTTTTGTGACGTTTGTGGGAGGCCACTTTCTGATTGGGGATCCGTTGCTTTCCACAGCTGAGCCCGAAATTAAGGGCGAAGCTAAGTCGATTTTAAATCGCTAGCAACTTTTAGAGACCCTGCAGCCTTTGCATATAAATGCAACATTTCACAAGGTCTGATATTAATATTACTTACGTTTTAGATATTTGTCCATACCTCCACTCCACTACCTTAGTCAACACCACCAACAGAATACTTATTTGTAACATAACATATGTATTTTATAAAACACAATTTAATACAAGTCTGTAGAGGTGGAGCAACATCGATGTCATCGATGTTTTCAAAACATCGGTAATATCGATATTCCCCAAGCCAACATCGATGTTTTCCATCTCTAACTGCGCATCGAACAAGGAAAACGTGTATGAGGAGTTGGAAGGGTGGCGGATTCCTGCCCGTAGAATTGGATCGTAATAAATGACGACTCGCTGCTTCAGTTTTAATTCCACTTTTATTTCGTACAACTATCACATTGATCAACTTCACGTTTAGCCTTCGTAATTGTAACTCTACTCAAACCTAATGCTAGGAGAGCTGGGGTGGAGACTGTCAACAGACTGAGAGCGAAATGAGAGTTCACCTGGACATAACTGCTCTCGACTGTTAACAAATAAAATCGACAGTGGCCCCACCTTGGCGCGGATATTCTCCCCTCCTTGCGACGACAAACTTAGCATCCAAATCTTCAACATGTCTGGCGCCTAAAGACTGTCTACACGATCCCGAGACAATCCAGCCAAACACAGTGCTTTGTGCGACAGGCAGCCCCACATCCAGAATTAGGAACCCGGGTTGGATGACATCACGATACACGTCAGAGCCCAACACCAGGGATATAGTGGCCGGGCGATGACCTTAAGCACCACGTCGATTTTAAGGTGCCCGTCCGTGACCTTATGGTCGCCGAACAGACCGTCTGGTCTCCGACGCTCGTAGTGGGGATACGGAATGCCGCGGATAGCGATCTATCGATGGTGCTCACCGGGGTGCACGGGTCAATCAGGGCACCCGTCTCGAACTTGTTGGTTCCAGTGTCGAGAACCACGATAACAGTTGGCGCTTCGGCGTGGTCAGAATGCCGGGAATGATTCTGAGAGCTGGGCGTTGGACTCCAAGAGCGAGAGGCGGAAGCTGAAGGAATGCTGGTGTGCCAGGCAATTAGCGCAATACTTGTTGATTATAACGGCGCGGAGCCGCTTCTCAGTGCTGAGAAGCGGATGGATTCCCCGACAGACTCGGCAGCGGGAGGATCGAGTACCTCGGGAACGTCTGTCGTCTAGAGTTTGGACGCTGCGAGGACGTGGAGCCATGGTTTTAATGCTTTAATATAAAATAAATGATAAGTGCATTTAGTGTCAATTGTGAACGAATTTTGAAGCATTTGGACCGAAGGCACTATTTTGGAAGTACGGAGGTTGCCTTGGCCTCAATAGGAAGATGTACTAGCTTATGGACGGGACGTTTAATAATCCCTCGAGCGGTACGGATTTCTACTACTCGAACTCTATTATCGGCCCCTGGAAAGACAGATACAACTCTGCCGAGCCGCCAGTCGTTTGATGGCATATTGTCTTCTTTGACGACCACCATATCATCGACTTGTATATCTTTGGAAGGATTCTGCCCTTATTGCGCTTGTGAAGTTTGTTTAAGGAATCCTCTTTCCATCGCGCACTGAACTGCTGATGCAGGGCCTTTATATGTTGCCAGCGATTTATAAACGACTTTGCTTCGCCCTTAATTTCGAGCTCAGATGTGGAAAGCAACGGATCCCCAATCAGAAAGTGGCCTGGCGTTAATGCCAACAAATCAGAAGGATTTTCGGCGTGGGAGAGAATGGCCTGGAATTAAGGCACGCTTCAACTTTGGCAAGAAGAGTGGAGAGCTCCTCAAACGTGTATATCCGACTTGACGTCGACAGAAAAAGTGATTTGCAGCTTTTCACTTCAGCCTCCCACAATCCTCCCATATGTGGAGCTCCTGGTAGAATGAAACGCCACAAAAGTCACTAATGGCTATAAGCATCAGTCACAGACTTGATCGCTTGCATAAAATCACGAGAAAGTAGAGTCGCTGCCCTCAGAAACGTTTTGCCATTATCCCTTGGTAATGCGGCAGGCTCTGCCTGCATAGTTTTTGATCTCAAATGGGCCTGCATAATCGATGCCAGTATATGTAAATGGCCTGGAAAAGGAAACTCGATCGGTCGAAAGATCGCCCATTGATTGCGTCTGTAATCTCTTTATGTAAATAGTACACACCTTACAGGAGTTTAGCACAGCTTTTACCAGGTTCTTGGTTTTAGGAATCCAATACTACGATCGAATGAGGCGTACCACTAGTTGGTTGCCGCCCTGTACGGAAATCTGGTGTGAAAAAAGGACGAGCAGACGAGAATGCCTACAGTTATATGGCAGTATAATAGGATGGCGCTCTTTATACTGAAGGGCCGTTGATACAGTAATGCGACCACATGCCCTTAATATCGGACTGGACACTGGATTTGATCGCTTATCGTTTAGGAATTCAAGGTCTTGGATATACTTCTTACGCTGAGAATATATAATAAGGGCTCTTTTAGCTTCTCGGACCTCCGCCTTTGTAGACCGATCAGCTGGCCCACTCGGCATCTTGCGACAGCGTTGAATGAACCGTAACACGTACGAAAGGACCCGCAGAGCCTTGTCCAACTTGGAGAATCGTTCAATAAAATCGTCGGTAAGGGCCTTTGCGAAATGTACCTTCACAGCACGCTGCTCTAAGTTTGTAACTGGAGTCTCACGCCCCTGTGTTGGCCTTTTGACTGTTGTAATCAGTCCGGTCCTTCCCACCACAGTTGGCTATGAACCCGCTCCCGTAGCGAAACGCCTCGGCTGGCTAGGTCCGCGGAATTGTGCTCAGATCGCTAATGCGCCCAATGCTCAGCGCTCGTCACCTGAGTAACCTTGGTCACATGGTTGGCTACAAACGTAGCCCAGTGGTATGCCGGTTTGTTCAACCATGCGAGGCCGATAGTGGAATCAGTCCAGCAGAAAATGTCGGAATTGGAAATTGGCATATTCGGAAGGATAGTGGCGATCATTTCTGAAAACAACAATGCCCCTCACAGCTCGAGCCGTGTAAGGGACACCGTTTTAACAGGGGCGACTCGGGTTTTGGCGGTAAGCAGATGTGTCATAATATGATGACCTTCTTCAACCCGCAAGCATATTGCGGCCCCATATACCTTCTGCGACGCATCACAAAAACCATGATACTCTACCTTCACCTCTGTCTGGAAACCAACCCACCTCGGAATACGGATCTGCCTGAGCTCGGAATAACTGCGCAAAAAATCTTGCCATCTTTGATTCATTTCTGTGGGGATATTTTCATCCCAGCCCAACTCTTTCTTGCATAAAGATTTTTGAGCGGATTTGTTTTTCTGCGTCGTCTGCCAATTGTTGGAGTACGCGTAGTGCCAGTTTGGAGTATCGAAAGACGGGGGAACTTTTTCATGTGACCCAGATCCAAATACTCTTGAATGACTGAGTCATATTGCTCTAAGCTAGGGCAATGGATCGCGAGTGCCCCAATTTGGATCCAAAATGTTCGGGTTCGCGAAACGGTAAAGTTACCACGAAGCTCCCGCTTGCGTCTCTAGTGGTGGTTTGGAGAAAATTGCTCTCGCAATAGGAATCAGATTCCTTTACCCTCTTAGTTGGTATATTCTCCATCTCCCAAAACTTAGTAAGAAGTTTTTCTAAGACCCTGTCAATCGTTTCGTTTATCTTGGTCGTGAAAGCTGCTACCCGATTTTTTCTTGATGTGCTGGACACTGGGCCGGTAAGCACCCAGCTGAAAATAGTTCCCTGACCTAGTAGAGAGCCGCAAATGTTGGTGCGCGTGCCGCTCAGCAACACGGACGGTAAAATATCGGCTCCGATCAGAACATTTATCTGGGAACTCTCTAAAAATGTTGGATCTGCCAGGGGAGTGGCTGGTAAACCAACCATCGCATCTCTTGGAATTTTGTACGACGGAAGCTTTCCAGCCAGTTCAGACAAAATGTAAACTGTGGTTACTAGCTGAAGGACGGCAGAGCCGTCAATCGCCTCTAGAGTTCGGTATCGTTCGCTAAGAAACGTGTACATTTCATCCCAGGTCGAAATGTCGTACTTGGATGAAAGGGACTGCTCCCATAAGGAGAGGGTCAGTTTTGCCAATCTACTGGAGCACAGGAATACCAGGAGACAGTCCCAGTTCTCTGTTGAAATGTTAAAATGAGCCAGCGCTATCAAACACCCTTGGATTGTGCTTTGTAGGTCTTTCAGGGCCTGGTCAGATTCGGGATTTACGGAACCCAAATTAAAAAGGAGTTTGAGTTAGCTATTTACTAGCAGACTCTTATATTCGAAACGGTCTCGAAGCGCTTCCCATGCTGAATCGAAACCCTCATTTGTAAGAGGAGACTTGTCTACGATTGCCTTAGCCTCTTAGCCTCTACTGGCGCACAGGAATACCAGGAGACAGTCCCAGTTCTCTGTTGAAATGTTGGAATGAGCCAGCGGTATTAAGCACCCTTGGATTGTGCTCTGTAGGTCTTTCAGGGCCTGGCCAGATTCGGGATTTACGGAACCCAAATTAAAAAGGAGCTTGAGTTGGCTATTTACTAGCAGTCTCTTATATTCGAAACGGTCTCGAAGCGCTTCCCATGCTGAATCGAAACCCTCATTTGTAAGAGAAGACTTGGCTACGATTGCCTTAGCCTCGCCGCTAGTTATAGCGTTGAGATGGAAAAGTTTTTCGACCGATGACAACCTAGGATTGTTGACATAAACTGTTGTAAAAAGATCCATACATTTTGGCTAAATGTAGTCTCCTTCGAAAAAATCAGTATCGCATGGCGGCAGCCGGACGAAAACGAATTGGACAGGGTGTGGAATTGGCGTTGGCCATTTGAATTTTCACTCGCTGAATTTGTTAACTGAAATTCGCGGTACAGGATTCGTAAACTTCATAGCAGTGCTCATGTTTGCCTTGCAGATCCAGCCCAAAGATGGCGCAATTTTAAATTGTATGTACCTATAAGGATCAGGAAATTGTCCCTATGCGCCGCAAATATAGAAACAAATTTCTATTAAAATCAATGGACTCGTGTTGATATTGATGCTAAAATTATTTTATTTATTTATTTTATTTTAAAAAATGGAATTTATGGAATGGAACAAATGACAATTGTTGTAACAAAACATATAAGAAATGTATCCAAAAATATAAATTGTATTAATCCCGAACAGTCACGCTGCTGTTGGATTTGCCAATGACTACTTAGTAGAAATGTTAGTTTGAACACACCAAAACTATTTTCAAGGTGTATTATTTATTTTCGTATATCATTATTTTTATTATGTTTTGTTTGCCCTCATGTTACATGCTTGAATTATATACTTTTTTTTGTGTATAGAATGACGCACTGATTAATAATTAATATTCAATAATATTAATATATGCCATATATGTGACGGAATGAATGGAGTATAACAATAAATACCTGTTGAATATTTCCACTGTTCCCAAGTGGAATTGGTTGCTCAAGCTTTGGATATTTTTTATTTCGCATATCCCGGAAAATTTATAAATTTTATGCATGTATTTTGGTGGAAATAGTGTGTGTGTGGATTTGAAATGCAATTTTTGAAGCTATGTTTGCTGTAAATGTTTGTGTGTGGGAAGAAAATATATGTGTGGAAAAATTATTTCTTCGACAATTGGAAATGTTTATTGGTTGTGGACTATTGTATTTTGTTTTCTTATATATATTTCAAGGATATAGAAATGTGGATATGTAAAATTATTCTTTTAAATTATGTACGTGTGTAAATAAGGCTTTGGAAATGTACGTGTGTCTGTAGTTATGTACATGGAAATGGAAATGGAAAAGAAAAAACCGTAGAGTCGAAAAATGGCTATTGGTTGCAAATAGTAAAATCGTACTTATCTTGGATTATTAAGGGAATTGACGGAAAAAAAACCACCGGTGCCGCTGGAAATCGCAGATCTATCCGGCCGAAACACCAAAATGAGGAGTTGGAAGGGTGGCGGATTTCTGCCCGTAGAGTTTGATCGAAATAAATGTCGACTCGCTGGTTCAGTTTTAATTCCACTTTTATTTCGTACAACTATCACATTAATCAACTTCACTTTTAGTCTTCGTAATTGTAACCACTAACCATACAACATATAGACTGGTCATTTCATACGACGCATTTGGACACAAAAAAACGGACCGCGGAAAGTCCACCGTTCTCACAGCAGCAGGTCCATGTCTCTCACGGTTCGATTCGAACCTTTAATTGGGTCCCGCAGTGAGTTTCTGCATCTGAACTGCTCGCTCCCATTGCTAAGGGCTGGTGCGAGCAGTGCAGTTGCAAACTCACCATGGGACCGAATTGCAAGTTCGACTCAAAAACTGAAAAGTGGGGGGGAAATCAAGGTTAGCTTCTCAGCAGAGCTTGGGCAGAGGTCCGGGCAGAGCAAATGGTGCCTCTATATAATTCTTACTCTATGGCAGAGAGGCGCTATTTGAAGAAGGCTGCCCTGCGCTTGAATTCGTCTCTGTATGTATGCGTGATCATGCATTCTCATACACGGGAGCATGTGTGCGTTTATTTCATTTCGGCGCATCAAGAATATTTTGTCTTTTGCCACTTTTCAAACTTGGTACCCTAAGAATATGGGCGTATTTACTATAGGGTTATGAAAAAAATGTGAATATTATATGTTTTATTTAATATTTCAGCATACATTTTATTTTTGTTTACAAATTCAAATCAGTGGTAGCGGTAAAATGTTTACATATATGTATGTATTCGAATTTATAGAAATCAGTCCACTGAGATGGGGACAGGGCATATCGCAGTCGTGTCACTTGAAACACCGACTGCTCTTCAGTGGTTGAGAAAACTTCAAACTAAATCAGTTCTTGTCGATGTCTTGCGAGCGGTTGGTGCCTGCATACGGGCGGGCTTTTAGGACACTTGTTTTAAATGTTATGTTTAGTGATCTTTGGTTGATTTAATTTTTTAATGATTCGTTATTTAATTGTCTTGTTATTTTAATTGTCTTTAAACAATTCGTTATAATTCAAGATATTGGTACAATTAAAATCTAAAATTATTATCAATAAAATAAATTATTATCATTAAGAAAATTTGGATTTTTATATTTGTTCCATTTACCTTTTCAAAAATATTAAAAGTATTTTATTATTTATTACTTGTTTAAAGACAATTAAAATAACACTGCGAATCATTAAAAAATAAACCAACCAGTCCATCTCATGGTGGGGTTCTTCCCAGCCCTCAGTCCGCACAACAGCCCAGCTGATCGGCCATCTCAGTCCGACGAAATCAAAACAAGACAAAATGTAAACAACATAAAATGTAAACAAAAATAAAATTAATTATGTTACAAATTACGCTGAACAAATTGGAGTTTAGGTGATGATCTCCCTACCGCGGGCTCCCGTCAGCCTACTTCAGGGTCAGTCTCATTTCCCCTCCCCATAGACGAACACTTAGCACATCATCCTCACGTTATAATTTATATTATTAACTATACACATTCATCTTCACTCCTTGCATTAAATATCTTCAGTTAATTTATTTTCATTTATTTGCTTCCCCTTGCTACAGCTGCGATGCCAAATTCATACGGAAAACACTTCCTTTTAATTGATTTAAACTTTTGTCACACGATTGTTCACCAACATACGAATATACAAATTTTGATTAATTCATAACTAAACAATTAAATTACCCGAACTATTTGAAGCTCCAACCAGGGGTTTAATACTGAGATCTTTTTATCTCGGGATTTCTAAAGTTATTTATATGAGATTTTTTTTCTAAATTCGCTATACACTATATTGTGTATGTGATTTACTTTACTCGTTATTTTACATCTCATCTGTTGCGAAACCTCCGCAAATTTACACAAGGTTTTGAATTGTTTATGTAAATGTATTGTTAGCAGTATATTGGAAGCTGTATAGATCAAGTGGATATAAGATGTGACTATTTAATAATTTAATAATAATAACACTTATGTTCCATTCCGATGTTCCAATAATGTAGAATAAGTAGTAAGGACTATGTGAAGATCAGAATAGGGTAACACTTGAATTGAGAGAGACAATTGGAAGCAGACGTGAAAAAGCTAAGCTGAACAGAAATTAAATAAAATAAAAACTCAAGAATTGAAATAAATAATATAAACCTGCGTCAACAACTTCAGAAGTGGGATAGTCCCATTAATACATTCGCCTACATAGCCATACCTGAGAGCACACATTTTTTCCGCTTTTATAATTACGACGCCATTCTGAAATGGACAAGACACAAATTGGTGAGTGGCTACAAGCCAACGAAATCGAGTTCCCTGCAAGTGCAACTTTAAGGCAATTGCGCAAGCTTGCTTTGGATGCTGGATACCAAGAAGTGGCTAAAATCCCAGAAAGCATATTGGAGGAGGAGAACTCCAAAATGGAAGTATTAAGCCAAGGAGCCGCTACCGAAGGCATCCAGACATTGGAAGAAGAAGAAGCACTGCTTGACGCCGCCATAAGGGTTGCTGAGAAGAAGAAAATATTGGCCGGATTGATGAAAAACGTCGACAAAACGACAGATGACCTCCAAATGGTGAAGCACCTCGTGAGACCGTTTTTTGCCACTGAAAGTGAGGAAGCACTTAAGTGGATTTTGAATTTTGAGAGAGTCTGCAGAGATATCAACACATGTACAAATTTTCAACTGCGCTGCGTACGAATGTTGATGAAATCGGGTACAGATGCCGACTTGTTTGTGAGTGTTGATCGATCGAACTCTTACGACGAATTTAAGACAAATTTCATAAAAACATTCGGTCGTGGAAGCTCAACTGCTGATATTGTATTGCTACTTAAGGAAACCATGTTCAACCCCGCGAAGAACACAGTTATGGGATACATACTTCTGATGGAGGAAATTGCTATGCGTGCATATATTGACGAAAAATTGACAGTGCAGTTCGTCATTGATGGTTTTCGCGATCGTTCAGCCAATATCGCTATATTGTACACAGCAACAACAATCGCACAATTGAAGGAATTGGCTTGGAAGTATGGCAATCTAAGGAAGAAGACACACAATTTTCCTCAGCGCATGGAAAATACTGGAGGAGATCGGAAAACAGTCCGGTGCTACAATTGCTCTGCTTATGGGCACTACGCTTCGTCGTGCACTGCGCCGAAACGCGAGAAGGGATCTTGTTTCTGTTGTGGATCCCTCCAACATATGCTAAAGGATTGTCAGCAGAAGCCAGCAAGTGATCCGAGAGTGGTGGGAGCAGCCAACAACCAGCCGATACGAGATGACGAAGAGGAGCCTAATATGTTTATTCCGATTTTTAACCAGGTAGGAGTATATTTTTACACTGATTGCCAACATAAGCCTAACGTAACTCTTCTGTCTGCCATGTCCGATACGGGAAGCGCCATTAATTTAATTCAGCACTCTGCGATTCCTTATAAAAACTTTAGCGATATACTGGTCCCGACGAATTACTATGGAGTTAATGGATTTAAAATTAAAACATTCGGAAAAATTTTTGTCAGGCTCGTTTTTCAAAATATAGAAGAAGAAATTTCATTTTTTGTTGTACCCAATAATTATGTTTCAACTAATGTTCTGTTAGGCCGTAAGTTTTTTGAGAAATTTGGAATAAAATTGATTTCTAAGGATAAGGTAAAAGAAATTGTAGAAGTGAATTTATTTAAGGATAGTGAACCATTGAAAACAGTGAGTATTGAACCAATAAATAGACTTCAGAATAGTGAAACATATAGAGACAGTGACCATTTAGAAAGCAGTAGAGATTTTGAAGAGTTGTGTATAGAAAATGAAATAGTTAGTGACGACAGCATTCCGTATATATATAGTATTGATGTATTTCAGGATGATGAAAGTTTTGACATTGACCCGAAGTTAAGTGATGAAGATCGAAGCGAACTCAGTGAAATAATAAGATTGAATTACTTATGTTTATCTAACATCCCAGCGATCCAACATAGTTATGAAATGAGGCTAAGACTTAAGTCTGAAGAACCGGTACGCACTGTACCAAGAAGACTTTCGTATCAGGAGAAGAAAGAAGTAGATTCAAAAATTGATGAGTTATTGAAAAAAGGATTCATAAGAGAAAGCAATTCACCCTATAGTTCCGCTATCGTTCTTGTTAAGAAAAAATCTGGAGAAAAGCGTATGTGTGTAGATTATAGACAACTTAATAAGATAACCGTTCGAGACGGATACCCCCTTCCCCTCATAGATGACTGCTTAGAGAGATTAGAAGGAAATAAGTATTTTACATTGTTAGATTTGAAAAATGGGTACCATCAAGTGAAAGTAGCAGAAAGTTCCGTGCAGTATACAGCATTTGTAACACCTTCCGGTCAATATGAATATACAAGAATATGAGATTTATTAACTTTATTCTGCAACTATTGATTCGCGAAGGAAATGTAGTAGTTTATATAGACGATATTGCTATAGGCTCGAAAACATTGAACGAACATTTTAAGATTGTAGGAAGAGTATTACGAATTTTAGCAGAGTACCGATTGGAAATTAAAATAAATAAGTGCCAGTTCGCTTACAAAAGCATTGAATTTTTAGGGTATACACTGAGTGAAAAAGGAATAAGTCCGAATTATGAGCACACATCAACTATTAAACATCTTCCGATACCAAAAGATCGCCATGGAATGCAGAAATGTTTAGGACTATTTTCTTACTTTAGGAGGTTTATTCCGGCATACTCAAAAATAGCAAAGCCATTGCAAGAGCTCACAAAAGCAGGTGTTAAGTATGAACTTAGTGAGGATTGTATAAAAAGTTTTGAATATCTTCGTGACAAATTAATTTCATCTCCCATATTATCCTTGTACAACCCAAATCGAGAGACTGAATTGCATTGCGACGCAAGTAGCGAGGGATTTGGAGGAATTTTGTTGCAAAAGCAGGATGATAATAAGTTTCACCCAATAGCCTATTTTTCACAAAGAGCAACAAAACTAGAAGCTAGATATGAAAGCTTTAAATTGGAAACATTAGCTGTAGTTTATTCATTACGAAAATTCAGAATACATTTAGAAGGAATTCCGTTTAACATAGTAACAGATTGTAATGCAGTAGTTTTGTGCCTAGGGAAAAGACGCCTTAACTCGAGCATTGCCAGATGGGCTTTAGAATTGGCTAATTACAATTATACCCTTAAGCATCGTAGTGCAAAATATATGACTCATGTTGATTCATTAAGTAGATACCCTTCAGTCTTAAATGAGAGTTTTGAATATGAACCAGTAGTGAATATCCAAAACAGTGACAACAAAGATCAAATAGTTTCAGTAATTGACAGTGACGACATCAACCTTCAGCTTCAGATAACGCAAAATAGAGATAGTATTATAGTGAAATTGAAAGAACAATTAGAACAAGGAAGTGTGAAGAACTTTATATTAAGCGATGGAATTGTTTATAGATTAGGTGAGAATGATATTGAATTGCTATATGTACCAGCTGAAATGGAATCCCATATAATTAGGAGGGTTCATGAAAATTTATGTCATTTAGGTTAAAAGAAATAATGAGACACTATTGGTTTCCGAACATGAAAGCTAAAATAGATGCATTTATTGGAAATTGCTTAAAGTGTATCATGTTTACGGTACCCACACTTGCGAATAATCGAACACTTCATAATATACCTAAGCGACCAATTCCGTTTGATACATTACACATAGACCATTTTGGACCTTTACCTTCAGTTATATCGGAAAGAAACATTTGCTAGTAATTATTGATGGATTTACCAAATTTGTTAAGTTGTATCCAGTGAATTCAACGAAATATTTTCAATACTATAGTCGACCACGTAGAGTTGTAAGTGATAGAGGTACATGTTTTACGTCATTAGAATTTGCCAAATTTTTATTAGAAAATAATATCACCTCAAGCGAACGGACAGGTGGAGAGAGTAAATAGGACAATAAAAGCGATGCTGGCCAAGATAACTGAACCAATTAAGCATGAAGACTGGAGCAAACTTTTAGATAGGGCCGAATATGCCATTAATAATTCAATGCATTCAACTACAAAGGAATTACCCTCAGTATTATTATTTGGAGTTCAGCAGAGAGGTTGCAATATTGACGCATTAACAGAATACTTAGATGATAGAAATGATATACCACAGAGTGATTTAGAAAATGTGCGTAAGAATTCTTCAGATAAAATAGAACAGTGCCAGAAAAGGAGCAAAGAATATCTTCAGAAAAATCATAAAGACCATATAGAATTTGAGGAAGGCGATTTTGTTGTAATGCGAAACATTGACACCACAATTGGTACAAACAAAAAGTTTGTACCAAAGTACAAAGGACCATATATCGTTAAAAAGATATTGCCAAACGATAGATGTGTCATAAGTGATATTGAAAATTGTCAAATTAGTCAAATTCCCTATGAAAGAATTGTAGAAGCATGTCGGATACGAAAATGGGCAGATTGGCGTAATCAGTGTGAAATTAACTCCTAATATATGCTAAATTAATTTAATTATATATCATAACTAGTCAAAATTATTACTAACTAAAACATATAATATTAAGAAAAACTTTTATAATATTAGAAACCCACGATCGAGGACGATCTAATTGTCAGGATGGCCGAGCTGTTAGCAGTATATTGGAAGCTGTATAGATCAAGTGGATATAAGATGTGACTATTTAATAATTTAATAATAATAACACTTATGTTCCATTCCGATGTTCCAATAATGTAGAATAAGTAGTAAGGACTATGTGAAGATCAGAATAGGGTAACACTTGAATTGAGAGAGACAATTGGAAGCAGACGTGAAAAAGCTAAGCTGAACAGAAATTAAATAAATAAAAACTCAAGAATTGAAATAAATAATATAAAACTGCGTCAACAGTATATTCTTTTTTTTGCTTCCCTAAATTTTAATTATATCACATTTTATCTTTTACTTATAGGTACTGCGTATAATGTTTAGAAATGGAATATATGGATATATGTTAATAAACAATTTACGATGTTTGCATGTGGGATAAAATATGTTTAGGTCTGCATAAATATTTCAATAAATTAACATACAAATTTATACTAAGGTGGACGAACAACTTTTATATAAATTATTGGGGACGAAATTTTAAATAAATTCAAGAGGGAATAATTTAATTTAATTTAATTAAACTTAATTAAAAATTGCTTTTTAAATCTATCATTATTGTTGAGTTTATAAATAAAATTAGGTCAATCTACTTTCCGTAGAGCAATAATTTTTTATATTCAACAAAAAGAAAATTAAATAAAAAATCCAGTCAGTGTGGTGCGGTGAATTAAACGGCTTTTAGGTATATGAATACGGCAATAAATCTTGCTGCAGTGGACCGGCCCGGAACCGGTGGCACGTGGTCCAGATATTGTATAACGTATCTTTATTTACTTATTTATTTCGCCCACGGTGACCCTACTCGGAAAATTTTAGATTTTGTTTTCCCCTATTTTTTTTAATAAAATTAATTCTCATTGGAATGGACATACTTTTTCGTTGACGGTACCTTCTTTTCCCAGTCCCGGATGCAGATTTCACGTTCCGTCGTCCAAAATCGTCCCGTCTTCCTTTCCCAAAGATGTATATGTCGGAACATTGAGTTCCTCAATGAATTCTGCGGCATTGCAAGCCGTGCGCTTTCTCATCTGTGACATTTCGTAACCACACCTCGATCGACACTGTCTGATCTATCCATCAGAACTTCCTTTTATACTGCTCAAATTGGTCAACATCCTCTTGTTCACATACTTTGCCAAATACCATATGTCCGTCTCTTTTACTCGCACCATGTCACAGCGAGACTGCACATAACGGACCTCCGTTAGGCTCAACGCAACACTTACACACAGAAACTCATATAAAGAAAGGAATGCGAAGGGAGGAATAAAAAGCAACGAGTGGCATCCATAACATAAGCTTTAATTCTAAGTAAAAATGTAATTCCAAGTAAGTCAGCATTTCATGTTAATTCTTATTTTAAAAGCGTAATACCACGAAAACAAACTAAAGATCCGACACGGCCATCCTGATATTCACACGTCCTCGTGTGTTACAAATTTTAAAGAAAATACTAAGAGTAATTAGAAGGTACCGCTCAATCTGAAACGATCATAAAAATAATAAAACGTATTAATACGTCGCTCGTTGTTACTTTTTCCAATAGTTACTAGTTAATTAGATTATTCGTTTGCGAAGAGCCTTTACTAGAAATCGATTCCCAAAGATATTAATAACATCTACAACAAACACAGCACTCAGGTTTCCACCACTAATTAGGCACCTCACCATAGCCAGGTGAATACATGACCATGTACCTACGGCAACCTAGTGGATAGAGTTGATCTAAGTGTATGATTGTATAGAATTTCGCATTGAATGTCCATCAATGCCACATCTTAGTTAGAATCCTCTTACCGACTCTCGACTGACTCCTTCCACGTCGCTTGCTTCATTGCAATCCACCAATAAGCTATCATCATTTTCTATTTTCTCATTACACACGTCTAACTCTCTGGGAATCTCTTCAATAGGCATTTTTCTTAAAGCTTCGTGCGCGTATTTATACGTTCGTTTATTAGTTAGTGATTTTAGAACATAGCGGTCGCCTTCAAGTAACTCTGACACTAAGAATGGGCCTTTAAACTTATTATCTAATTTGGTCTGATGCCTTTCTTCGTTTTTAAGCAAACATAATCACCAATTTTAAAACTTTTAACTTTACATTTGTTTTTATCAAATCTTTTCTTTTCGTATTTAGCATTATTTTCCATATTTTCTTTGGCGTTTTTTCTTACAGTGCTTAAATCTACTTTGTTATTTTCTTCGCAGAGGGGCACCATATTAAAAGGTCTCGCTTCTTTTCCAATTAATAGTTCTAGAGGGCTTGCTTTCGTATTCGATTTACAGTACAGTTTATGGCCAATTTTATCTCGCCTAAAGCGTCCTGCCAAGTACGCTGACTACTTTCTACGGCAGTCAGCATACCTTTCAGGGTGCTCATTACTCGTTCTACTTGGCCGTTTGCACGGCTGGCTCCCGTTGCAATTAAATGTAATTGTATTTTTTGCATGTACAAAAGTCTCCTAAGACTGCTCCGGTAAAACTCCTTCCCTGATCTGCTATGATTCTTGCTGGTATGCCAAACATAGATATTGACGATTTCACTGCTTCGACACAACTTTCACTGTTAATATTTATGGTATGGTGCAAATAAACAAATTTAGTAAAGGCGTCAATCTGGACTATAATATACTCCTTTTGATCCCTTTTGCCACTTAATTTTCCTGTTATATCTATGTGAATAGTGTGCCATGGAATATCTACTTTTGGTATAGGGTGAAGTTCAATTGGTAATTTACCTGAGGGTGGTTTTGTTAATTTACAGGTGATACAATTACTTACAAATTTTCGAACATATTTAGACATATTGTCGAACCAGTAGAACTCATACATCTTGTCCAATGTCTTTTCCCACCCTAGATGAACTATTGCCTCATGGACGTGGTTTACTACCGACCACCTAAATGATCTGGGCACTACTGGAAGGCTGCGCGTCCTACCATTTCTTTGGATTATGCGGAAAAGTATTTTAGAACGCAATTCATATGTTTTGGCCAAATCTTCTCCCAGTTCTTCATTTTGAATTTTTGAAATAATGGATAAAGTTTCTTCATCTCGTTGCTGCTCAGCAAGCAACCAATTGTCCGATATTTCGGCCAACGAAACTCATTTGTTTTCAGGACTGAGATAAAATTTAGTAGTTACCTTCGGTGGCAACGGATTGCGTGACAAAAAATCTACGTGGGCCATCGAAATCAAACATCTGCATATAGGCCCACCTCCGTTTTACCCCTGGTGTAAGGCTTATTTTATTTCGCGTAGCTTGCAGAGAATTATAATCCGTAAATACAACAAAATGCTGCCCGTGTAAATAGTGTCGGAAATGTTTCATAGCGTTAAACACGGCTAGTGTTTCTAACTCGTAAGAGTGGTAACGTGATTCAGTTGCGGATGTTTGTTTACTGAAATATTCAATGACCTTATGTTTATTGTCGATTTTATGAAGTATATTGCACCGTAGCCATCCATACTCGCGTCAGTGTGCAGTTCGAGGGGATATTGGGGTCAAAAATTAAAAGCACCGGCTTATCAGTTCCTCATGGTCGCTTTTCCACTCAAATACTTTATTTTTACAGGTAAGGGCGTACACGGCTTCATTGTTTCAGAAAATTTTGGGACGAACTGTCGAAATTATGATGCCAAACCGATAAACTGCCTTACTTGTGTAACTGACTGCGGAAGGGGTAGATTGACCAAAGCATGTACCTTTCGTGGATTGGGTCTAACTTCGCCATCTTTGATTTGAAAACCTAAATAATCCACGCTTGTTTTAAAAAGGAATATTTCGCGATATTAAGTGAAAAACCAGCTTGAGATAATAGGCTTAGAACTGTTCTTACTCTTTTAAATGCTTCTTCTTGTGTACTAGAGGTTATTAAGATATCATCCATATAAACTATAACATATGAATATGCCAGCTCACCTAACGCCTTAATTACCGCCCTTTGAAACACAGGTGCCGCATTCTTAAGTCCGAAGGCATTGTTAAGAACTCAAATTGACCCTCCGGTGTAACGA
>NW_026453391.1:0-66587 GCF_025200985.1 Drosophila gunungcola
TCCGATTGGCACGTTCTTTCACGCTGATCATGGTATGCATTAAAGATTACGATTTGAAAATTTTCAGGACCACAGCTTATAAACTGCACAAAACATGGTAAAAAATTAAATTTGAACCCATTTGAACCAATTTTGCCCTATGGTTCCTAATGGAGCTATAGGATATAAACGTCCGACTGGTAATCGCTTGTACCCTGATCATGGTAAGCACTAATACAACCGGATTAGAAATATTCAGGTCAATAACTTACAGACTGCGTGAAATATGCTGAAAAAATTTAAATTAAACCCAACAAAAGGACAATTGTTCCTAAGTGAGCTATAGGATATAGACGTTCGATTGGAACGCTCTTTCACCCTAATCATTGTATGCCTTAAAAAATACAATTTGGAAATTTTCATGTCAAAAGCTTATAAACTGCGCGAAACATGGTGACAAAATTAGATTTGAACCCTTTTTGCCCTATTGTTCCTATGGAAACTATAAAATATAGACTTACTATTGGCACGTTTTTTTACCCTGATCTTGTGAAAAAATACGATTTGGAAATTTTCAGGTCAACAGCTTATAAACTGCGTGAAATTTGAACCCATTTTGCCCTATTGTTCCTATGGGAGCTATAAGATATAGGCGTCCGATTGGCACGCTCTTTCACGCTGATCATGGTATGCATTAAAGATTACAATTTGGAAAAATTTAGTTTAATAACTTTTAAACTGCGTGAAATATGCTAAAAACAAGAAAGGAAGCAAACTTCGGCATGCCGAAGTTCATATACCCTTGCAGCTATTTCAAAAACTAAATACTCTTGAAAACGTTAAAATTATGATTTACTTGCGTGTATGTTTAAAAACATTGAAGCTATGATGATGTTCAGCTTAATTATTCGATAGTTCCTATGGCAGCTATACGATTGTTCCTATGGGAGCTAAATGCTATAGTCGTCCGATTTTGATGAAATTTAAACCGTAATTCTGCAATATTTAACCAATACTATATCTCGAAGCACTAAAAAAAAAATTAAAATAAACCAAAGTTATAATTTTTTTTATTTATTTTTATGATTGTTCCTATGGGAGCTATATGCTATAGTCGTCCGATTTTGATGAAATTTAAACCGATATTCTGAAATATTAAACCATTACTAAATGCCGAAGAACTAAACAAAAAATTAAAAAACAGCAAAGTTATAATTTTTTTCATTTATTTTTCCGATTGTTCCTATGGGAGCTATATACTATAGTCGTCCGATTTTGATAAAATTTAAACCATAATTCTGAAATATTAAACCATTACTAAATGTCGAAGAACTAAAAAAAAAATTAAAAAACAGCAAAGTTATAATTTTTTTTCATTTATTTTTCCGATTGTTCCTATGGGAGCTATATGCTATAGTCGTCCGATCCGGCTCGTTCCGACTTATATACTACCTGCAATAGAAAGACAACTTTTGGGAAAGTTTCATGCAGATAGCTTTAAAACTGAGAGACTAGTTTGCATATAAACGGACGGACAGACGGACAGACGGACATGGCTAGATCAACTCGCCTAGTGATGCTGATCAAGAATATATATACTTTATAGGGTCGGAGATGTCTCCTTCACTGCGTTGCAAACTTCTGACTGAAATTATAATACCCTCTGCAAGGGTATAAAAATTTAAATTAAACCCAACAATAGGGCAATTGTTCCTAAGTGAGCTATAAGATATAGACGTTCGATTGGCACGCTCTTTTACCCTAATCATTGTATGCCTTAAAAAATACAATTTGGAAATTTTCATGTCAAAAGCTTATAAACTTCGCGAAACATGGTGACAAAATTAGATTTGAACCCATTTTGCCCTATTGTTCCTATGGAAACTATAAGATATAGACTTACTATTGGCACGTTTTTTTTTACCCTGATCATGTGAAAAAATACGATTTGGAAATTTTCAGGTCAACAGCTTATAAACTGCACAAAACATGGTAAAAAATTAAATTTGAACCCATTTTGCCCTATTGTTCCTACGGGAGCTATAAGATATAGGCGTCCGATTAGCACGCTCTTTCACGCTGATCATGGTACGCTTTAAAGATTACGATTTGAAAATTTTCAGGTCCACAGCTTATAAACTGCACAAAACATGGTAAAAAATTAAATTTGAACCCATTTTGCCCTATTGTTCCTATAAGAGCTATAAGATATAGGCGTCCGATTGGCACGCTCTTTCACGCTGATCATGGTACGCTTTAAAGATTACGATTTGAAAATTTTCAGGTCCACAGCTTATAAACTGCACAAAACATGGTAAAAAATTAAATTTGAACCCATTTTGCCCTATTGTTCCTATGGAAACTTTAAGATATAGACGTCCGATTGGCAGGTTTTTTACCCTGATCATGTGAAAAAATACGATTTGGAAATTTTCAGGTCAAAACCTTATAAACTGAGCGAAACATGGTAAAAAATTAAATTTGAACCCATATTGCCCTATTGTTCCTATGGAAACTATAAGATATAGACTTCCGATTGGCACGTTTTTTTACCCTGACCGGGTGAAAAAATACGATTTGAAAATCTTCAGGTCAACAGCTTATAAACTGCGCGAAATTTGAACCCATTTTGTCCTATTGTTCCTATGGGAGCTATAAGATATAGGCGTCCGATTGGAACGCACTTTCACGCTGATCATGGTATGCATTAAAGATTACGATTTGAAAATTTTCAGGTCCACAGCTTATAAACTGCACAAAACATGGTAAAAAATTAAATTTGAACCCATTTGAACCAATTTTGCCCTATGATTCCTATGGGAGCTATAAGATATAAACGTCCGACTGGTAATCGCTTTTACCCTGATCATGGTAAGCACTAAAACAACCGGATTAGAAATATTCAGGTCAATAGCTTACAGACTGCGTGAAATATGCTAAAAAAATTTTAATTAAACCCAACAATAGGGCAATTGTTCCTAAGTGAGCTATAAGATATAGACGTTCGATTGGCACGCTCTTTTACCCTAATCATTGTATGCCTTAAAAAATACAATTTGGAAATTTTCATGTCAAAAGCTTATAAACTTCGCGAAACATGGTGACAAAATTAGATTTAAACCCATTTTGCCCTATTGTTCCTTTGGAAACTATAAGATATAGACTTACTATTGGCAGGTTTTTTTTTACCCTGATCATGTGAAAAAATACGATTTGGAAATTTTCAGGTCAACAGCTTATAAACTGCGCGAAATTTTAACCCATTTTGCCCTATTGTTCCTAAGGGAGCTATAAGATATAGGCGTCCGATTGGCACGCTCTTTCACGCTGATCATGGTATGCATTAAAGATTACAATTTGGAAAAATTTAGTTTAATAACTTTTAAACTGCGTGAAATATGCTAAAAAAATTTAAAGTAAACCCAACAATAGGGCAATTGTTCCTAAGTGAGCTATAAGATATAGACGTTCGATTGGCACGCTCTTTTACCCTAATCATTGTATGCCTTAAAAAATACAATTTGGAAATTTTCATGTCAAAAGCTTATAAACTTCGCGAAACATGGTGACAAAATTAGATTTGAACCCATTTTGCCCTATTGTTCCTATGGAAACTATAAGATATAGACTTACTATTGGCACGTTTTTTTTTACCCTGATCATGTGAAAAAATACGATTTGGAAATTTTCAGGTCAACAGCTTATAAACTGCGCGAAATTTGAACCCATTTTGCCCTATTGTTCCTAAGGGAGCTATAAGATATAGGCGTCCGATTGGCACGCTCTTTCACGCTGATCATGGTACGCTTTAAAGATTACGATTTTAAAATTTTCAGGTCCACAGCTTATAAACTGCACAAAACATGGTAAAAAATTAAATTTGAACCCATTTTGCCCTATTGTTCCTATGGAAACTTTAAGATATAGACGTCCGATTGGCACGTTTTTTTACCCTGACCGGGTGAAAAAATACGATTTGAAAATCTTCAGGTCAACAGCTTATAAACTGCGCGAAATTTGAACCCATTTTGTCCTATTGTTCCTATGGGAGCTATAAGATATAGGCGTCCGATTGGAACGCACTTTCACGCTGATCATGGTATGCATTAAAGATTACGATTTGAAAATTTTCAGGTCCACAGCTTATAAACTGCACAAAACATGGTAAAAAATTAAATTTGAACCCATTTGAACCAATTTTGCCCTTTGGTTCCTATGGGAGCTATAAAATATAGACGTCCGACTGGTAATCGCTTTTACCCTGATCATGGTAAGCACTAAAACAACCGGATTAGAAATATTCAGGTCAATAGCTTACAGACTGCGTGAAATATGCTAAAAAAATTTTAATTAAACCCAACAATAGGGCAATTGTTCCTAAGTGAGCTATAAGATATAGACGTTCGATTGGCACGCTCTTTTACCCTAATCATTGTATGCCTTAAAAAATACAATTTGGAAATTTTCATGTCAAAAGCTTATAAACTTCGCGAAACATGGTGACAAAATTAGATTTGAACCCATTTTGCCCTATTGTTCCTATGGAAACTATAAGATATAGACTTACTATTGGCACGTTTTTTTTTACCCTGATCATCTGAAAAAATACGATTTGGAAATTTTCAGGTCAACAGCTTATAAACTGAGCGAAACATGGTGACAAAATTAGATTTAATCCCATTTTGCCCTATTGTTCCTTTGGAAACTATAAGATATAGACTTACTATTGGCAGGTTTTTTTTTACCCTGATCATGTGAAAAAATACGATTTGGAAATTTTCAGGTCAACAGCTTATAAACTGCGCGAAATTTTAACCCATTTTGTCCTATTGTTCCTATGGGAGCTATAAGATATAGGCGTCCGATTGGAACGCTCTTTCACGCTGATCATGGTATGCATTAAAGATTACGATTTGAAAATTTTCAGGTCCAAAGCTTATAAACTGCACAAAACATGGTAAAAAATTAAATTTGAACCCATTTGAACCAATTTTGCCCTTTGGTTCCTATGGGAGCTATAAAATATAGACGTCCGACTGGTAATCGCTTTTACCCTGATCATGGTAAGCACTAAAACAACCGGATTAGAAATATTCAGGTCAATAGCTTACAGACTGCGTGAAATATGCTAAAAAAATTTTAATTAAACCCAACAATAGGGCAATTGTTCCTAAGTGAGCTATAAGATATAGACGTTCGATTGGCACGCTCTTTTACCCTAATCATTGTATGCCTTAAAAAATACAATTTGGAAATTTTCATGTCAAAAGCTTATAAACTTCGCGAAACATGGTGACAAAATTAGATTTGAACCCATTTTGCCCTATTGTTCCTATGGAAACTATAAGATATAGACTTACTATTGGCACGTTTTTTTTTACCCTGATCATCTGAAAAAATACGATTTGGAAATTTTCAGGTCAACAGCTTATAAACTGAGCGAAACATGGTGACAAAATTAGATTTAAACCCATTTTGCCCTATTGTTCCTTTGGAAACTATAAGATATAGACTTACTATTGGCAGGTTTTTTTTTACCCTGATCATGTGAAAAAATACGATTTGGAAATTTTCAGGTCAACAGCTTATAAACTGCGCGAAATTTTAACCCATTTTGCCCTATTGTTCCTATGGGAGCTATAAGATATAGGCGTCCGATTGGAACGCTCTTTCACGCTGATCATGGTATGCATTAAAGATTACGATTTGAAAATTTTCAGGTCCAAAGCTTATAAACTGCACAAAACATGGTAAAAAATTAAATTTGAACCCATTTGAACCAATTTTGCCCTTTGGTTCCTATGGGAGTTATAAATATAGACGTCCGACTGGTAATCGCTTTTACCCTGATCATGGTAAGCACTAAAACAACCGGATTAGAAATATTCAGGTCAATAGCTTACAGACTGCGTGAAATATGCTAAAAAAATTTTAATTAACCCAACAATAGGGCAATTGTTCCTAAGTGAGCTATAAGATATAGACGTTCGATTGGCACGCTCTTTTACCCTAATCATTGTATGCCTTAAAAAATACAATTTGGAAATTTTCATGTCAAAAGCTTATAAACTTCGCGAAACATGGTGACAAAATTAGATTTGAACCCATTTTGCCCTATTGTTCCTATGGAAACTATAAGATATAGACTTACTATTGGCACGTTTTTTTTTTACCCTGATCATCTGAAAAAATACGATTTGGAAATTTTCAGGTCAACAGCTTATAAACTGAGCGAAACATGGTAAAAAATTAAATTTGAACCCATATTGCCCTATTGTTCCTATGGAAACTATAAGATATAGACTTCAGATTGGCACGTTTTTTTTACCCTGACCGGGTGAAAAAATACGATTTGAAAATCTTCAGGTCAACAGCTTATAAACTGCGCGAAATTTGAACCCATTTTGTCCTATTGTTCCTATGGGAGCTATAAGATATAGGCGTCCGATTGGAACGCTCTTTCACGCTGATCATGGTATGCATTAAAGATTACGATTTGAAAATTTTCAGGTCCAAAGCTTATAAACTGCACAAAACATGGTAAAAAATTAAATTTGAACCCATTTGAACCAATTTTGCCCTTTGGTTCCTATGGGAGCTATAAAATATAGACGTCCGACTGGTAATCGCTTTTACCCTGATCATGGTAAGCACTAAAACAACCGGATTAGAAATATTCAGGTCAATAGCTTACAGACTGCGTGAAATATGCTAAAAAAATTTTAATTAAACCCAATAATAGGGCAATTGTTCCTAAGTGAGCTATAAGATATAGACGTTCGATTGGCACGCTCTTTTACCCTAATCATTGTATGCCTTAAAAAATACAATTTGGAAATTTTCATGTCAAAAGCTTATAAACTTCGCGAAACATGGTGACAAAATTAGATTTAAACCCATTTTGCCCTATTGTTCCTATGGAAACTATAAGATATAGACTTACTATTGGCACGTTTTTTTTTACCCTGATCATGTGAAAAAATACGATTTGGAAATTTTCAGGTCAAAACCTTATAAACTGAGCGAAACATGGTAAAAAATTAAATTTGAACCCATATTGCCCTATTGTTCCTATGGAAACTATAAGATATAGACTTCCGATTGGCACGTTTTTTTACCCTGACCGGGTGAAAAAATACGATTTGAAAATCTTCAGGTCAACAGCTTATAAACTGCGCGAAATTTGAACCCATTTTGTCCTATTGTTCCTATGGGAGCTATAAGATATAGGCGTCCGATTGGAACGCACTTTCACGCTGATCATGGTATGCATTAAAGATTACGATTTGAAAATTTTCAGGTCCACAGCTTATAAACTGCACAAAACATGGTAAAAAATTAAATTTGAACCCATTTGAACCAATTTTGCCCTATGATTCCTATGGGAGCTATAAGATATAAACGTCCGACTGGTAATCGCTTTTACCCTGATCATGGTAAGCACTTAAACAACCGGATTAGAAATATTCAGGTCAATAGCTTAAAGCCTGCGTGAAATATGCTAAAAAAATTTTAATTAAACCCAACAATAGGGCAATTGTTCCTAAGTGAGCTATAAGATATAGACGTTCGATTGGCACGCTCTTTTACCCTAATCATTGTATGCCTTAAAAATACAATTTGGAAATTTTCATGTCAAAAGCTTATAAACTTCGCGAAACATGGTGACAAAATTAGATTTAAACCCATTTTGCCCTATTGTTCCTATGGAAACTATAAGATATAGACTTACTATTGGCACGTCTTTTTTTACCCTGATCATCTGAAAAAATACGATTTGGAAATTTTCAGGTCAACAGCTTATAAACTGCGCGAAATTTGAACCCATTTTGCCCTATTGTTCCTAAGGGAGCTATAAGATATAGGCGTCCGATTGGCACGCTCTTTCACGCTGATCATGGTATGCATTAAAGATTACAATTTGGAAAAATTTAGTTTAATAACTTTTAAACTGCGTGAAATATGCTAAAAAAATTTAAATTAAACCCAACAATAGGGCAATTGTTCCTAAGTGAGCTATAAGATATAGACGTTCGATTGGCACGCTCTTTTACCCTAATCATTGTATGCCTTAAAAAATACAATTTAGAAATTTTCATGTCAAAAGCTTATAAACTTCGCGAAACATGGTGACAAAATTAGATTTGAACCCATTTTGCCCTATTGTTCCTATGGAAACTTTAAGATATAGACGTCCGATTGGCAGGTTTTTTACCCTGATCATGTGAAAAAATACGATTTGGAAATTTTCAGGTCAAAACCTTATAAACTGAGCGAAACATGGTAAAAAATTAAATTTGAACCCATATTGCCCTATTGTTCCTATGGAAACTATAAGATATAGACTTCCGATTGGCACGTTTTTACCCTGACCGGGTGAAAAAATACGATTTGAAAATCTTCAGGTCAACAGCTTATAAACTGCGCGAAATTTGAACCCATTTTGTCCTATTGTTCCTATGGGAGCTATAAGATATAGGCGTCCGATTGGAACGCTCTTTCACGCTGATCATGGTACGCTTTAAAGATTACGATTTGAAAATTTTCAGGTCCACATCTTATAAACTGCACAAAACATGGTAAAAAATTAAATTTGAACCCATTTTGCCCTATTGTTCCTATGGAAACTTTAAGATATAGACGTCCGATTGGCAGGTTTTTTACCCTGATCATGTGAAAAAATACGATTTGGAAATTTTCAGGTCAACAGCTTATAAACTGAGCGAAACATGGTAAAAAATTAAATTTGAACCCATATTGCCCTATTGTTCCTATGGAAACTATAAGATATAGACTTCAGATTGGCACGTTTTTTTTACCCTGACCGGGTGAAAAAATACGATTTGAAAATCTTCAGGTCAACAGCTTATAAACTGCGCGAAATTTGAACCCATTTTGTCCTATTGTTCCTATGGGAGCTATAAGATATAGGCGTCCGATTGGAACGCTCTTTCACGCTGATCATGGTATGCATTAAAGATTACGATTTGAAAATTTTCAGGTCCAAAGCTTATAAACTGCACAAAACATGGTAAAAAATTAAATTTGAACCCATTTGAACCAATTTTGCCCTTTGGTTCCTATGGGAGCTATAAATATAGACGTCCGACTGGTAATCGCTTTTACCCTGATCATGGTAAGCACTAAAACAACCGGATTAGAAATATTCAGGTCAATAGCTTACAGACTGCGTGAAATATGCTAAAAAATTTTAATTAAACCCAACAATAGGGAAATTGTTCCTAAGTGAGCTATAAGATATAGACGTTCGATTGGTACGCTCTTTTACCCTAATCATTGTATGCCTTAAAAAATACAATTTGGAAATTTTCATGTCAAAAGCTTATAAACTTCGCGAAACATGGTGACAAAATTAGATTTGAGCCCATTTTGCCCTATTGTTCCTATGGAAACCATAGGATATAGACTTACTATTGGCACGTGTTTTTTACCCTGATCATGTGAAAAAATACGATTTGGAAATTTTCAGGTCAACAGCTTATAAACTGCGTGAAATTTGAACCCATTTTGCCCTATTGTTCCTATGGGAGCTATAAGATATAGGCGTCCGATTGGCACGCTCTTTCACGCTGATCATGGTACGCTTTAAAGATTACGATTTGAAAATTTTCAGGTCCACAGCTTATAAACTGCACAAAACATGGTGAAAAATTAAATTTGAACCCATTCTGCCCTATTGTTCCTATGGAAACTTTAAGATATAGACGTCCGATTGGCAGGTTTTTACCCTGATCATGTGAAAAAATACGATTTGGAAATTTTCAGGTCAACAGCTTATAAACTGCGTGAAATTTGAACCCATTTTGCCCTATTGTTCCTCTGGGAGCTATAAGATATAGGCGTCCGATTGGCACGCTGTTTCACGCTGATCATGGTATGCATTAAAGATTACGATTTGAATATTTTCAGGTCCACAGCTAATAAACTGCACTAACATGGTGAAAAATTAAATTTGAACCCATTTGAACCAATTTTGCCCTATGGTTCCTATGGCAGCTATAAGATATTAACGTCCGACTGGTAATCGCTTTAACCCTGATAATGGTATGCATTAAAACATACAGATTTAAAAAATGCAGGTTAATAGCTTATAAACTGCACAAAATATGCTGAAAAAATTTAACTTTTACCCTGATCATGGTAAGTACTAAAACAACCGGATTAGAAATATTCAGGTCAATAGCTTATAGACTGCGTGAAATATGCTGAACAAATTTAAATTAAACCCAACAAAAGGACAATTGTTCCTAAGTGAGCTATAGGATATAGACGTTCGATTGGAACGCTCTTTCACCCTAATCATTGTATGCCTTAAAAAATACAATTTGGAAATTTTCATGTCAAAAGCTTATAAACTGCGCGAAACATGGTGACAAAATTAGATTTGAACCCATTTTGCCCTATTGTTCCTATGGAAACTATAAAATATAGACTTACTATTGGCACGTTTTTTTACCCGGATCTTGTGAAAAAATACGATTTGGAAATTTTCAGGTCAACAGCTTATAAACTGCGTGAAATTTGAACCCATTTTGCCCTATTGTTCCTATGGGAGCTATAAGATATAGGCGTCCGATTGGCACGCTCTTTCACGCTGATCATGGTATGCATTAAAGATTACAATTTGGAAAAATTTAGTTTAATAACTTTTAAACTGCGTGAAATATGCTAAAAAAAATTTAAATTAAACCCAACAATAGGGCAATTGTTCCTAAGTGAGCTATAAGATATAGACGTTCGATTGGCACGCTCTTTTACCCTAATCATTGTATGCCTTAAAAAATACAATTTGGAAATTTTCATGTCAAAAGCTTATAAACTTCGCGAAACATGGTGACAAAATTAGATTTAAACCCATTTTGCCCTATTGTTCCTTTGGAAACTATAAGATATAGACTTACTATTGGCACGTTTTTTTTTACCCTGATCATGTGAAAAAATACGATTTGGAAATTTTCAGGTCAACAGCTTATAAACTGCGCGAAATTTGAACCCATTTTGCCCTATTGTTCCTAAGGGAGCTATAAGATATAGGCGTCCGATTGGCACGCTCTTTCACGCTGATCATGGTATGCATTAAAGATTACAATTTGGAAAAATTTAGTTTAATAACTTTTAAACTGCGTGAAATATGCTAAAAAAATTTAAATTAAACCCAACAATAGGGCAATTGTTCCTAAGTGAGCTATAAGATATAGACGTTCGATTGGCACGCTCTTTTACCCTAATCATTGTATGCCTTAAAAAATACAATTTAGAAATTTTCATGTCAAAAGCTTATAAACTTCGCGAAACATGGTGACAAAATTAGATTTGAACCCATTTTGCCCTATTGTTCCTATGGAAACTTTAAGATATAGACGTCCGATTGGCAGGTTTTTTACCCTGATCATGTGAAAAAATACGATTTGGAAATTTTCAGGTCAAAACCTTATAAACTGAGCGAAACATGGTAAAAAATTAAATTTGAACCCATATTGCCCTATTGTTCCTATGGAAACTATAAGATATAGACTTCCGATTGGCACGTTTTTACCCTGACCGGGTGAAAAAATACGATTTGAAAATCTTCAGGTCAACAGCTTATAAACTGCGCGAAATTTGAACCCATTTTGTCCTATTGTTCCTATGGGAGCTATAAGATATAGGCGTCCGATTGGAACGCTCTTTCACGCTGATCATGGTACGCTTTAAAGATTACGATTTGAAAATTTTCAGGTCCACATCTTATAAACTGCACAAAACATGGTAAAAAATTAAATTTGAACCCATTTTGCCCTATTGTTCCTATGGAAACTTTAAGATATAGACGTCCGATTGGCAGGTTTTTTACCCTGATCATGTGAAAAAATACGATTTGGAAATTTTCAGGTCAACAGCTTATAAACTGAGCGAAACATGGTAAAAAATTAAATTTGAACCCATATTGCCCTATTGTTCCTATGGAAACTATAAGATATAGACTTCAGATTGGCACGTTTTTTTTACCCTGATCATGTGAAAAAATACGTTTTAAAAAAATTTTCAGGTCAACAGCTTATAAACTGCGCGAAATTTGAACCCATTTTGCCCTATTGTTCCTAAGGGAGCTATAAGATATAGGCGTCCGATTGGCACGCTCTTTCACGCTGATCATGGTATGCATTAAAGATTACAATTTGGAAAAATTTAGTTTAATAACTTTTAAACTGCGTGAAATATGCTGAAAAAATTAAAATTTTAGTGATTTTACCCTATTCTTCCTATGGGAGCTATAAGATATAGACTTCCGATTGGCACGCTCTTTCACATTAATCATAGTATGCATTAAAAAATACAATTTGAAAATATTCAGGTCAACAGCTTATAAACTACGCGAAATATGGTGACAAAATTAGATTTGAACCCATTTTGCCCTATTGTTCCTAAGTGAGCTATAAGATATTGTAAAGTTGGTTGTATGTATATTAGACTTTATTTTATAAACACAAGAAAAGAGTGTACTGTAATGTTATAATTTATATTGGGCTATTCAGGTCAACAGCTTATAAACTACGCGAAATATGGTGACAAAATTAGATTTGAACCCATTTTGCCCTATTGTTCCTATGGGAGCTATAAAATATAGACGTCCGATTGGCACTTTTTTTTTTTACCCTGATCATGTGATACGATTTGGAAATTTTCAGGTCAAAAGCTTATAAACTGCGCGAAACATGGTAAAAAATTAAATTTGAACCCATATTGCCCTCTTGTTCCTATGGAAACTATAAGATATAGACTTACTATTGGCACGTTTTTTTACCCTGATCATGTGAAAAAATACGATTTGGAAATTTTCAGGTCAACAGCTTATAAACTGCGCGAAATTTGAACCCATTTTGCCCTATTGTTCCTATGGGAGCTATAAGATATAGGCGTCCGATTGGATTAAATATTAAGATTTGAAAATTTTCAGGTCAACAGCTTATAAACTACGCGAAACTTGGTAAAAAATTAAATTTGAACCCATATTGCCCTATTGTTCCTATGGAAACTATAAGATATAGACTTCCGATTGGCACGTTTTTTTTACCCTGATCATTTGAGAAAATACGTTTTGGAAATTTTCAGGTCAAGAGTTTATAAACTGCGCGAAACGTGGTGAAAAAATTAAATTGGAACCCATTTTGCCCTATTGTTCCTATGGGAGCTATAAGATATAAATGTCCGACTGGTACGCGCTTTTATCCTGATCATACTATGCATTAAAACTTACAGATTATAAAGATTCAGGGTAATAGCTTATAAACTGATCAAAATATGCTGAAAGAGTTTAATTTTAATCTATTTTGCTCCATTGATCCTATGGGAGCTTTAAGATATAGACGTCCGATTGAGACCCTATTTCACATTAATAACAGTATGCATTAAAGAACACGAATTGGAAAGATTCAGGTTAACAGTTTATAAGCTGCGCGAAATATGCATAAAAATTTAATTTTTTAACCCATTTTGCCTCATTGTTCCTATGGGAGCTATAAGATATAAGCGTCCGACTGGCACGCGCTTTCACCTTGATCATGCTATGTATTACAACAAAGGGTTTAGAAATATTCAGGTCAACAGCTTGTAAACTGCGTGAAATATGCTGGAAATATTAAATTAAACCCATTTTGCCCTGTTGTTACTAAGTGAGCTATAAGATATTGTAAAGTTGGTTGTATGTATATTAGACTTTATTTTATAAACACAAGAAAAGAGTGCACTGTAATGTTATAATTTATATTGGGCTTTAATATTCCGTCCGTTTAGATCGGGACTCATTTTTAGAATGCTCACTTAAGACTAATGTTGGTTTGGCTTACAATTCATATAGCTGCACGAGCAGCGCCGCGGCCAACGCTTATGTATCTGAATATATATGTTAATGTATACGTATGTGTATTTAGGCGGCGCAAGCAGCGGCCGCGCATGAGAGAGAGAGTGTTATGCTCACATGGTAACCGAAAGGTCGGCCGCGGCCGATGTGCATAACATTGTTGTGTGGATCGAATTGCTTTGCACTTGAAGTGCTGGGAATGTTCGGACATAAACAAATGCTACAATGTTACAGTGATATAAGCGGTACAGTGTGTACCGTTTATATGAGCATACTACATCTCCCTCCTTTTGAAAAATAACGCAATCTATGGAGTTATTTTGTTAATTATTGTGTTAAGTATATATATATATATGTTTATAAAAATTAGCAAATAAGTAAAACTTTTTTTTTTTTTGTTATTATTATTATTTTTTTTTGTTTAATATAGTAAATATTGGAAACATAGTGAAGTTGAAACTTTGAAAATTTATGCGACTATTTCCTATTATTTATTATAAAAATTTTTGTGTATTTGTATTCCTATATTTTTATTATAGTAAAGTAATAAAATTTTTTTTTTGTTTTTTTTTTTTTGAAGAGAAAATTTTGATGTTTTTTATTTCTTTTTTTTTCTGAATGGCCATCCTACAAATCTATTCTATAAAAATTTTTAATCTATCTTTATGAACTGTCTGTGTTTTGTTTTTTGCATTTAAAATAGTTATATTATTATTGGATTCTATCTTCTTTACTATATATGGTCCTGAATATTTAAAGTCTAGCTTATGGCCAGTTTCAGTTTTTAATAAAACCTGGTCTCCTAATTTTAATTCAAAGTCTAAGCTATTTTTGTCGTATCTATCTTTTGGTTTTGCTTATTAGTTTCTAGCATTACTCTGGCTCTTTTATATGCCTGTTCTAATCTAAATTTAGATTCCTTAGCATAATCTTCTATATTATATAATGGTTCTATTCTATCTATGCTATTGAAATGTTTTGATAAGTTTGGAGTTTTCCCAAAAACTAGTTCATATGGACAATAATTATGTGTTGTGGTAAGGCAGTATACGAAGTATTGTAGCCATACATCCCAATCTGTTTTATCAACTGAGATGTATGAGCGTATGAACTCGTTAAGTGTTCTGTGGCTTCGCTCCAATGCTCCGACAGTCTGGTGATGGTGTGCAGTAGAATTTATGTTTTTGATATTTAAATTTTTACATAAATCTTCAATTATTGAATTTTTATATTCTGTTTCCATGTCCGTAATGAACGTCTTCATTGGACCGTACTTCAGAATAAAATCTTCGAATATAGCTTTTGCTATTGTTTTTGCACTTTTATTTTGAATTGGTATTGCTACAAGGTATTTTGTTAAATCGCAGATTAAAGTAACTGCGTATTCATTCCCTTGTTCAGATTTAGGTAGTGGACCGATCGTGTCCACGATTACCCTGTCGAAAGCTGTTTGTGGTGTTTCCGTAATTGTTAATGGGGTCTTCGTATGCGTGATTATTTTCGCTTTTTGACATTTTAGTCATTTTCGTACGTACCCTGTAATATATCGAGTTATTTCTTTCCAAAAGTAATGTCTTTTGACCTTGGCCAAGGTTTTAGAAATGCCAGTATGACCTCCTTGAATTGGTTCATCATGGTATGTAGACATAATTGCTTCTTTTTCTTTTTCAGAATTTATTAGGGTCACCGGATTGAGTAGCGCTACTCTCAATGATTTTAATGTTTTATTGCCCATTTCCTTGAAATTATCTATTGAAACGTATTCAAAGATATTTTCCCACGGTGCCACTTTGAGTTCGCTGATTTGATGTATACCGGCTTGCTTCTCAAGGCTTTGGAAAAACTGTCCTAACATCATATCTTGCAGTTACTTTTTTTTTTACGTGCAAGGTCACTACTTTACGTACTTCGTCATTGTTTATGACTCCGTATACGTTGGGCTTTGAAGCTTTTTCTATAGATTCCCTAGGCAAGTCTATTTCGTTTTTCTCCTGCGCAGGATTTCTCTCTACTTTGATTTCTTGTAGTGACTTTATGTATATTTCCGGTTATATTTTGTAGTTCTTTGATGGTTATTCTTGATAACGCATCAGCTACGTAATTGTCTTTTCCCTTTAAATATTCAACGGTGAAGTTGTATTCTTCTAATTCTAGCCTCATACGTGTCAGTTTGGAACTTGGGTTAGTCATTGAGAACAAGTATGTTAACGGTCTGTGATCGGTTTTGATAATGAAATGTTTGCCATGTAATATTGCCCAATGTATTGCAGCTAGTTCCTGCTCGGTAGTACACTTATTACTTTCTCCCTTGGTAAAAGCTCTTGATGCATATGCAATGGGGAGTTGGAGTCCGTTATGGTTTTGAGTTAAAACCGCTTACTTGCATCAGTAATTATACAAAATTCTTTACTAAAATCTGGATATTGTAGCAAAGTAGGTTCCATAAGTTTTGGTTTTAAATATTCGAATGCGTTTTGGCATTCAGATGTCCATTCAAAAGGAACATTCTTTTTACATAATCGTGTTATGTGCCGTGAATAATCGGCGAAATTTTTTATGATTCTTCTGTAGTAATTGCAGAATGCTACAAAACGTCTTGCGCTGTCTGCATCGTGTGGGACTGGATAATTCAGTATGACGTCATATCTTGTTATCTGGAAGTATTCCTTTATCTGTGCAATTATGACCTAGAAATGACCTGCATAAAGAATGAACATTTTTGTGGATGTAACTTTAGGTTGTATTTCCTACATTTCTCAAAAACGTCTGTTAAGTTTTTAAGCATATGTTTTTCGGAGCAACCTAAAACTATTAAGTCATCCATATAAAGGAATGCTTGTGAAAATTCAAGTCCAGAAAATGCAATAGTCATCATTCTCTGAAATGAATTGGCGCTATTTTTAAGCCAAAAGGTAATCGTGTGAATCGATACGAGCCATTGCTCGTTGAAAAGGAAGTTATGTCCCTTGAGCTTTTTTCAAGTTCTATTTGATGAAATCCTGACATTAAATCAAGACATGAAAAGTATTTTGCTCGACCTAGTTGGTCTAAAATATCATCAATTCTAGGGAGTGGAAATTTATCGGACAGTAATTTTTTATTAATCTGACGATAGTCAATTACTAATCGCCACTTTTTTTCTTCGGAAACTGGAGCTGATTTTTTAGGGACAAGCAATAATGGGCTATTGTATTCCGATACTGAATGTTCGACTATCCCGTCGGTGATTAATTTTCCGACTTGCTTTTGAATTTCGGTCACCTGACCATGTGGGCTTCCTTAGTTTTTATGTAAACAAGTTCATCATCTTTCAATCTCAGTTTTTGTTTGTAGAAATTATTTGTGCTAATTGGTTCGGATTCTAATCCGAATATGTCATTATATTTTTTACATAAATTTGTGAGTTGGAATTTGAATTGTGAGGGAAAATTTTCTGACAATTGGGATAATACAGACTTTTCTCTATTTTCTTTGTTTCCTTCAACTACTTCATAGTTCAATAGTGATTCAAATTTTAAATTGTCTGCACTGACCACTTTATCTTCGCTTGTTGTATTCAGTAGTCTTATGAAGGCATTTTGTGTTGTAGCTTTTGTACTTGCTATATAAATTCCCTGCTCAATTTCTTGAGTTGGAATTAATACACTGTCATCTTTTGAATTTAATTTTATTTTTCTAATGACTTGTGATCTTGCTGGCTGAAGAATTGAGTTATTGCCAGAACTGTATTCTATTATTGGAAATTTTAAATTTTTTGGTCTTATTATAAGCCAATCTTCAGATGGCTGAAAATCTAATTGACACTTGTATTTTTTAATAAAATCAATCCCTAAATTGCCATCACAAGGGACGGCTAAGTGTAAGTCTACGATATGAATCGTGTGGAATTATGTACTTGGTAGTCTGTATTTCAATTGATGTTAAGCCTTTGGATTTAGTAATTTCTTATTATGTTATTATTTTGTACGTTTTGAAGTATATCTGAATTTTCTTTTACTATAGAGATTTCGGCACCTGTGTCTACCAAAAAGACAAGTCTTTTCCGGTAGCCACATGGGTGAATGAGACGAATATATTCTGACTGAGATTAATAGTATGGTATGGTATGTATGGTATTAAAGTGGGTTCGGAGTTTCCCGACGTGTTATTGGCTACTCTTACATTGCTTGTATTGTTGTTATTGTAGCCTCCGCTCGAGTTGCCACGGCCCCTTGAGTTTCCTCTGTAGTTGCCGCGACCATTGTTTTGGTTGGTATTGTTGTAGTAACCATAATTGTTACCACGACCACGAAAATTATAACTTCCACGTCCGCGGTTTCCGCCGCGCTGTGTATAATTGTTGTAGTAGAGGACCGAATTTGGTTGTGCAGATGCTTCAGTGCAACTGTTTACGAATTTTGAAACTGCTTTACCTTATCAATCGTGCAGTTTTTAGTCATTGCTTTTACTGCGTGCTGTGTGGAATAACTTCTTGCTAGTTCTAGTGTTAAACCGTCTGTTATGTACGCACTTTCTAAAGCGTTCGTCATCTGCTCAATTTCTGATGTGTATTGATTAGCAGTTTTATTTCGTTGCTGTAGATTCATTAGCTTTGCTGACAATACCTCTACAGTTTCGCCTTTAACGTTGCTTTTTAACTTGGCAATTACTTCACCTACCGTTGTTTCGTTTCCAAATAGATTTCTTGCTACGCCCTTTAGTTTTGTCTTTATTATAGAGACAGCTAGACAGCATCAATGAAACTGGTTAAGTTTTCTGCTTTACCATCGAAAACTGGTATAAGCTTTGATGCAGTGTTAATGAAGCCGATATTTGTTTGCGCCATTTCGAAGTTATTGTTCTTAGTTATGTTTGCGCTTGAATCTGATTCTGAATCTGTTTTATTATCTGCGTTTGATAATAAAACGGCTGGGATAGTAAGATTATTTAAATCTTCTTCCTTAATTTCCGCGTTAAAATTTTCTTGCTCCGTTTGATCTAAACCAGTTGACTCTTCCAATGTTGATTCTTCATCGGTTTCAACTGTTATTGCGGTATTAAGAATGGTAGGTACAGAGATATCCAAATTGAATTTTTCTTTTATCAATATTAGGTTTTCTCTGAGTCTTTGCAAAAATTTTGATACCCTTGACCAATGGTCGTCATTTAATTTTCCCCGTTGCCCATGTATTAATATGCGCGCCTCATTAAAACAATTTACTACTATTTCTGCGTGTTTTTTTATTGTGCTTCCTTGAATTGGTCTGTTTTGATTAAGGGATTTGTAGGATTTATCGAACTCTGTTTTTATTTTGTTCAATTTCGCATACAAATCGTTCCATTCCATGGCAATATTATCTATGTAATTTTATAATGAGGTTCGTGGTTTCACCGAGTATAGAATGGTAATCCACGATCTCTTTTACTGAGACGTATGGCAAAGTATTTAGGATTAAACCCTTTATTTTTTTATTGTAAGCAAACAAAAGGCTAAATTCCAAATTGTACTTTTCCATATAGTTATATTCGAATTCAGTGATTGTAATGAAGTTTTTATGGCAATGGAGAATATTTAATGCAAGCATTCTAAATTCTGGATCTTAGTAATTATTTCCTCAAGACAGCTATCCAATTCTATCGTGTTAAATACCATAATTTAAACAAAAATAATTAAAAAAATTTTTTTTTATAGGGGGGGTATTAAATTAAACACTCTAATCTTTTGAAAAAAAAAAATTTTTTTATATCTTATCTATTGTGCAATTTGTATATTTTGGTAATAAAATTTGCACTCAAGATGACAATGATTATTATTAAGAGTATATGTACCCAATATAGGTCAATATTGTTTGGTTCTACTTTATTAATTACGTTAGCAGTGGAGTCCACTGACTTAACGTCTACGATTCCCATTTTGGGTAGATGTACTTCTAATATATCGGTATTATTATAATTAATATGATATTCATCAGAGAATTTATCTATTCTATTGTTATTCATTCATATGAATATACGTAAATATTACTGTCTAGCTTTTAAAGTCTGAGGAGCACTCAGCAAAATAACGTCATCAAACAAAAATGTAGGAATTTAGTTATTCAAATCTGATTGATTAAATTATTGTCTTGTGGCATAATCGCATAAATTTCATTTTATTAAAATTGAAAATTGGAAGAAAAAAAAAATTTTGTGTTAATATTCATATAACTGATTTACAATATTTTGCTCTATATAAACCAATATCAGTTATATGTTGTCAGTATATAGCCTAACAGTGGTTAGTATTTTTCGAGCAGCGCTTTCGCGCATCGGCTCGGGTTTAGAAGTTTATAATTAAAGACAACTTAGGCATTGGCATAAATGCAGCCCTTGTTGCGTTACTTTGCTCGTTTACAAAGTATTTTGTCCAGTTCTTTGATATTTTGTTCGTGTGCTTCCTTCTCCTGTGGGGTTGTTGCTATTTTCCTGTAGTCTTTCAGTAATCGTCTCTGTTGCAGGAGTTTTACCCTTTTTCCACTCCTTTTTCTTTTGTGGATGGGTTTACTGGACTCCTGTCGTGCCCTGTACTCAGCTATTGTGAGGGTCCATCGTTGGGACACAATTCGAGGGCCTCATGTAATGTTGGTGCGTCCCTTTGCTCAACAGGAGCAGGTGCCTCCCACGACGGTGCAGAGGGCGGACTGCCTTCCGCACTCAGATGCTTCCTTCGTTGGTGTAGCCGGCGGTCTGCCTACCACACTACAGTTTCCATCGTTGGTGCAGAAGATTTGCCATTCCTTCCACACATGCCCTGGTCAATTTTTTTTTCCTTCCCTTTTTTTTGTGTTGATTTTGTTGTTTGTTGTTTTTTTTTTTTTATTGTAGTCCTAGCCTTTTGGGCTCAGGCGGCGCCGGTGCTGGTCATCGCACAGGCTAATTACTGTTTTATTTATTTTTTTTTTTTATTTCGCTGGAGATTTCGGTTGACGATTTTCGAGGGCGGCTCTGGAGAACCTAATTTTGGACAGCCGAGGATTAGGGATCGGCTTGCATCGTCCACATTGGACGGCCACACTTGTTAAGCACTGGCCCTAATTAGCCAAACTCGCCGATTTACGCATTTTGGGGCTAAAATAACGAAAATTACACAGCGCGCAGAGACAAAAATTAAACCGTCTCACTTTCTACTCGCGCACATATCACGGTCGCCATGTAAAGTTGGTTGTATGTATATTAGACTTTATTTTATAAACACAAGAAAAGAGTGCACTGTAATGTTATAATTTATATTGGGCTTTATTATTCCGTCCGTTGAGATCGGGACTCATTTTTAGAATGCTCACTTAAGACTAATGTTGGCTTAGCTTACAATTCATATAGCTGCACGAGCAGCGCCGCGGCCAACGCTTATGTATCTGAATATATATGTTAATGTATACGTAAGTGTATTTAGGCGGCGCAAGCAGCGGCCGCGCATGAGAGAAAGAGTGTTATGCTCACATGGTAACCGAATGGTCGGCCGCGCATGCAGACATGCCGACTCAGCATTTAGGATGTGCATAACATTGTTGTGTGGGTCGAATTGCTTTGCACTTGAAGTGCTGGGAATATTCGGACATTAACAAATGCTACAATGTTACAGTGATATAAGCGGTACAGTGTGTACCCTATATATGAGCATACTACAATATAGACGTTCGATTGACACGCTCTTTCACCCTCATCATGGAATGCATAAAAGATTACAATTTTGAAAAATTAGGTTAAATAGCTTATAAGATGTAGGCGTCCGATTGGCAGGTTTTTACCCTGATCAGGTTAAGAGCTTATAAACTGCGCAAAAATGGTGAAAAAAATAAATTTGAACCAATTCTGCCCTATGGTTCCTTTTGGAGCTATAAGATATAAACGTCCGACTGGTACGCGCTTTTACCCTGGTAATGGTATGCATTAAAACATACAGATTTTAAAAATGCAGGCTAATAGCTTATAAACTGCACAAAATTTGCTGAAAAAATTTAACTTTTACCCTGATCATGGTAAGCACTAAAACAACCGGATTAGAAATATTCAGGTCAATAGCTTACAGACTGCGTAAAATATGCTGAAAAAATTTAAATTAAACCCAACAATAGGGCAATTGTTCCTAAGTGAGCTATAAGATATACTGGCGCGCTTATTCACCCTGATCATGGTATGCATAAAAGATTACAATTTGGAAAAATTTAGTTCAATAACTTATAAACTGCGTGAAATATGCTGAAAAATTAAAATTATAGTGATTTTACTCTATTCTTCCTAAGGGAGCTATAAGATATAGAATTCCGATTGGCACGCTCTTTCACCATAATCATTGTATGCCTTAAAAAATACAATTTGGAAATATTTAGGTCAACAGCTTATAAACTGCGCGGAATATGGTGACAAAATTAGATTTGAACCCATTTTGCCCTATTGTTCCTATGGGAGCTATAAAATATAGACGTCCGATTGGCACGTTTTTTTACCCTGATCATGTGAAAAAATAAGATTTGGAAATTTTCAGGTCAACAGCTTGTAAACTGCGCGAAATATGGTGAAAAAATTAGATTTGAACCCATTTTGCCGTTTGTTCCTATGGAAGATATAAGATATAGGCGCCCGATTGGCACGCTCTTCACGCTGATCATGGTATGCTTTAAAGATTAAGATTTGGAAATTTTCAGGTCATCAGCTTATAAACTACGCGAAACTTGGTAAAAAATTAAATTTGAACCCATATTTCCCTATTGTTCCTATGGAAACTATAAATATAGACTTCCGATTGGCACGTTTCTTTTACCCTGATCATGTGAAAATATACGTTTTGGAAATATTCAGGTCAACAGCTTGTAAACTGTGCGAAATATGGTGAAAAAATTAGATTTGAACCCATTTTGCCCTATTGTTCCTATGGGAGCTATAAAATATAGACGTTCAATTGGCACGTTTTTTTACCCTGATCATGTGAAAAAATACGATTTGGAAATTTTCAGGTCAACAGCTTATAAACTGCGCGACACTTGGTGAAAAAAGTAAATTTGAACCCATTTTGCCCATTTGTTCCTATGAGAGCTGGCACGCGCTTTTACCCTGATCATGGTATGCATTAAAACACACAGATTGAAAATATTCAGGTCAATAGCTTATAAACTGCGCAAAATGTGCTGCAAAAATTTTATTTTAATCCATTTTGCCCAATGTTCCTATGGGAGCTTTAAGATATAGACTACCGATTGACACGCTCTTTCACCATAATCATGGTATGCCTTAATTAATACAATTTGGAAATATTCAGGTCAACAGCTTATAAACTGCGAGAAATATGTTGACAAAATTAGATTTGAACCAATTTTGCCCTATTGTTCCTATGGGAGCTAGAAAATATAGACGTCCGATTGGCACGTTTTTTCACCCTGAACATGTGAAAAAATACGATTTGAAAATTTTGAGATCAAAAGCTTATAAACTGCGCGAAACATGGTAAAAAATTAAATTTGAACCCATATTGCCCTATTGTTCCTATGGAAACTATAAGATAAAGACTTCCCATTGGCACTTATTTTTTACCCTGATCATGTGAAAAAATACGATTTGGAAAATTTCAGGTCAACAGCTTATAAACTGCGCGAAATTTGAACCCATTTTGCCCTATTGTTCCTATATAAAAAATACTTTTCGGAAATTTTCAGGTCAAAAGCTTATAAACTGCGCGAAACATGGTAAAAAATTATATATGAACTCATATTGCCCTATTGTTCCTATGGGAACTATAAGATATAGACTTCCGATTGGCACGTTTTTTTACCCGGATCATGTGGAAAAATACGATTTGGAAAATTTCAGGTCAACAGCTTATAAACTGCGCGAAATTTAAACCCAGTTTGCCCTATTGTTCCTATGGGAGCTATAAGATAAAGGCGCCCGATTGGCACGCTCTTTCACGCTGATCATGATATGCATTAATGATTAAGATTTGGAAATTTTCAGGTCAACAGCTTATAAACTACGCGAAACTTGGTAAAAAATTAAATTTGAACCCATGTTGCCCTATTGTTCCTATGGAAACTCCAAGATATAGACTTCCGATTGGCACGTTTTTTTTACCCTGATCATGTGAAAAAATATGTTTTGGAAATATTCAGGTCAACAGCTTATAAACTGCGCGAAATATGGTGAAAAAATTAGATTTGAACCCATTTTGCCCGTTTGTTCCTATGGAAGCTATAAAATATAGACTTTCAATTGGCACGTTTTTTTACCCTGATTATGTGGTGCAAAAATTAAATTTGAACCAATTTTGCCCTATTGTTCCTATTGGAGCCAAAATTTATAAACGTTTGGTTGGCACGCTATTTCACCGTGATCATGGTATGCATTAAAGAATACGATTTATAAGCTGCGCGAAATATGCATAAAAATTTAAATTTGAACCCATTTTGACCTATTGTTCCTATGGGAGTTATAAGATATAAACGTCCGACTGGCACGAGCTTTTACCCTGATCATGGTATGCATTAAAACATACAGCTTATAAAGATTCAGGGTAACAGCTTATAAACTGCTCAAAATATGCTGAAAATGTTTAATTTGAATCCATTTTGCTCCATTGATCCTATGGGAGCTATAAGATATAGACGACCGATTGGGACCCTATTTCACATTAATCATAGTATGCATTAAAGAATACGATTTGGAAAGATTCAGGTCAACAGTTTATAAGCTGCGCGAAATATGCATAAAAATTTATTTTTGAACCCATTTTGACTTATTGTTCCTAAGTGAGCTATAAGATATAGACGTTCGATTGGCACGGTCTTTCGCCCTGATCATGGTATGCATAAAAGATTACAATTTTGAAAAATTAGGATAAATAGCTTATAAACTGCGCGAAATATGCTGTGATTTTTTATTCAGGTCAACAGCTTATAAGCTGCGCGAAATTTGAACCCATTTTGCCCTATTGTTCCTATGGGAGCTATATAAAAAATACGATTTGGAAATTTTCAGGTCAAAAGCTTATAAACTGCGCGAAACATGGTAACAAATTAAATTTGAACCCATATTGCCCTATTGTTCCTATGGAAACTCCAAGATATAGACTTCCGATTGGCACGTTTTTTATACCCTGATCATGTGAAAAAATAAGTTTTGGAAATATTCAGGTCAACAGCTTATAAATTGCGCGAAATATGGTGAAAAAATTAGATTTGAACCCATTTTGCCCGTTTGTTCCTATGGGAGCTGGCACGCGCTTTTACCCTGATCATGGTATGCACAGATTGAAAATATTCAGGTCAATAGCTTATAAACTGCGCAAAATGTGCTGCCAAAATTTAATTTTAATCCATTTTGCCCAATGTTACTATGGGAGCTATAAGATATAGACGTCCGATTGGCACGCTCTTTCATTGGAAAGATTCAGGTCAGCAGCTTATGAGCCGGGCGAAATATGCTGAGTAAATTAATTAGGGTTAAATATTATGCCATTCGTAAGTGTATATCTTATAAATCCCCCATATAAGCAATACGACAAAATGCGTTAAAATTCAATTTTTTCAGCAAACTTCGCGCAGTCTATAAGCTGTTGATCTGAATCTTTCCAAATCGTATTTTTAATGCATACCATGATCAGGGTATGAAAGTTTGCCAATCGGATAGCTGCTATAGGAAAATATTGAAAAATCGATAGAAATTTATTTTTTTTTTGGGGCTAAATAACGAAAATTACACAGCTCGCAGAGACAAAAATTAAACCGTCTCACTTTCTACTCGCGCACATATCACGGTCGCCATGTAAAGTTGGTTGTATGTATATTAGACTTTATTTTATAAACACAAGAAAAGAGTGCACTGTAATGTTATAATTTATATTGGGCTTTATTATTCCGTCCGTTTAGATCGGGACTCATTTTTAGAATGCTCACTTAAGACTAATGTTGGCTTAGCTTACAATTCATATAGCTGCACGAGCAGCGCCGCGGCCAACGCTTATGTATCTGAATATATATGTTAATGTATACGTAAGTGTATTTAGGCGGCGCAAGCAGCGGCCGCGCATGAGAGATAGAGTGTTATGCTCACATGGTAACCGAATGGTCGGCCGCGCATGCAGACATGCCGACTCAGCATTTAGGATGTGCATAACATTGTTGTGTGGGTCGAATTGCTTTGCACTTGAAGTGCTGTGAATATTCGGACATTAACAAATGCTACAATGTGATATAAGCGGTACAGTGTGTACCCTATATATGAGCATATTACAATATAGACGTTCGATTGGCACGCTCTTTCACCCTCATCATTGAATGCATAAAAGATTACAATTTTGAAAAATTAGGTTAAATAGCTTATAAGATGTAGGCGTCCGATTGGCAGGTTTTTACCCTGATCAGGTTAAGAGCTTATAAACTGCGCAAAAATGGTGAAAAAAATAAATTTGAACCAATTCTGCCCCATTGGTTCCTTTGGGAGCTATAAGATATAAACGTCCGACTGGTACGCGCTTTTACCCTGGTAATGGTATGCATTAAAACATACAGATTTTAAAAATGCAGGCTAATAGCTTATAAACTGCACAAAATTTGCTGAAAAAATTTAACTTTTACCCTGATCATGGTAAACACTAAAACAACCGGATTAGAAATATTCAGGTCAATAGCTTACAGACTGCGTAAGATATGCTGAAAAAATTTAAATTAAACCCAACAATAGGGCAATTGTTCCTAAGTGAGCTATAAGATATACTGGCGCGCTTATTCACCCTGATCATGGTATGCATAAAAGATTACAATTTGGAAAAATTTAGTTCAATAACTTATAAACTGCGTGAAATATGCTGAAAAATTAAAATTATAGTGATTTTACTCTGTTCTTCCTAAGGGAGCTATAAGATATAGAATTCATTGTATGCCTTAAAAAATACAATTTGGATATATTCAGGTCAACAGCTTATAAACTGCGCGGAATATGGTGACAAAATTAGATTTGAACCCATATTGCCCTATTGTTCCTATGGAAACTATAAAATATCGACTTCCGATTGGCACGTTTCTTTTACCCTGATCATGTGAAAATATACGTTTTGGAAATATTCAGGTCAACAGCTTGTAAACTGTGCGAAATATGGTGAAAAAATTAGATTTGAACCCATTTTGCCCTATTGTTCCTATGGGAGCTATAAAATATAGACGTTCAATTGGCACGTTTTTTTACCCTGATCATGTGAAAAAATACGATTTGGAAATTTTCAGGTCAACAGCTTATAAACTGCGCGAAACTTGGTGAAAAAATTAAATTTGAACCCATTTTGCCCATTTGTTCCTATGAGAGCTGGCACGCGCTTTTACCCTGATCATGGTATGCATTAAAACACACAGATTGAAAATATTCAGGTCAATAGCTTATAAACTGCGCAAAATGTGCTGCAAAAATTTTATTTTAATCCATTTTGCCCAATGTTCCTATGGGAGCTATAAGATATAGACGTTCGATTGGCACGCTCTTTCGCCCTGATCATGGTATGCATAAAAGATTACAATTTTGAAAAATTAGAATAAATAGCTTATAAACTGCGCGAAATATGCTGTGATTTTACTCTGTTGGAAATATTCAGGTCAACAGCTTATAAGCTGCGCGAAATTTGAACCCATTTTGCCCTATTGTTCCTATGGGAGCTATATAAAAAATACGATTTGGAAATTTTCAGGTCAAAAGCTTATAAACTGCGCGAAACATGGTAACAAATTAAATTTGAACCCATATTGCCCTATTGTTCCTATGGAAACTATAAGATATAGACTTCCGATTGGCACGTTTTTTACATTGATCATGTGAAAAAATACGATTTGGAAACTTTCAAACTGCGCGAAATTTAAGCCCAGTTTGCCCTATTGTTCCTATGGAAGCTATAAGATATAGGCGCCCGATTGGCACGGTCTTTCACGCTGATCATGGTATGCATTTAAGATTAAGATTTGGAAATTTCACGTCAACAGCTTATAAACTACGCGAAACTTGATAGTAAATTAAATTTAAACCCATATTGCCCTATTGTTCCTATGGAAACTCCAAGATATAGACTTCCGATTGGCACGTTTTTTATACCCGATCATGTGAAAAAATAAGTTTTGGAAATATTCAGGTCAACAGCTTATAAACTGCGCGAAATATGGTGAAAAAATTAGATTTGAACCCATTTTGCCCGTTTGTTCCTATGGGAGCTGGCACGCGCTTTTACCCTGATCATGGTATGCACAGATTGAAAATATTCAGGTCAATAGCTTATAAACTGCGCAAAATGTGCTGCCAAAATTTAATTTTAATCCATTTTGCCCAATGTTCCTATGGGAGCTATAAGATATAGACGTCCGATTGGCACGCTCTTTCATACGCATTCAAGAATACGATTTGGAAAGATTCAGGTCAGCAGCTTATGAGCCGGGCGAAATATGCTGAGTAAATTAATTAGGGTTAAATATTATGCCATTCGTAAGTGTATATCTTATAAATCCCCCATATAAGCAATACGACAAAATGCGTTCAAATTCAATTTTTTCAGCAAACTTCGCGCAGTCTATAAGCTGTTGACCTGAATCTTTCCAAATCGTATTTTTAATGCATACCATGATCAGGGTATGAAAGTTTGCCAATCGGATAGCTCCTATAGGAAAATATTGAAAAATCGATAAAAATTTATTTTTTTCAGAAAATTTCGAGCATTTTCTAAGCTGTTGAGCTGAATTTCTTCAAATCGTATTTTTTAATGCATATCCTAATTAGGGTGAAATATCGTGACAATCGGAAATGTATATCTTATATATTCCCCATATGAGCAATAGGGCAAAATGAGTTCAAATTCAATTTTTCAGCAAATTTCGCGCAGTGTATAGGCTGTTGACCTGAATCTTTCCAAATCGTATTTTTAAATGCATACCATGGTCGGGATGAAAAAGCGTGCCAATCGGATATCTCCTATAGGAGCAATATGGTAAAATTGCTTCAAATTTATTTTGTCAGCAAATTTCGCGCATTTTATAAGCTGTTGACCTGAATCTCTTCAAATTTAATTTTTTAATACATATCTTAATTAGTGTGAAATATTGTGCCATTCGAAAGTGTACATCATATAAATCCTCCATATGAGCAATAGGCCAAGTTGTGTTCAAATTTAATTATTTTAGCAAATTTTGCGCAATTTATAGGCTGTTGACCTGAATCTTTCCTAATCGTATTTTTTAATGCATACCATGATCAGGGAAAAAAAGCGTGCCATTCGGATAGCTCCTAAGGAGCAATGTGGAAAAATCGATTAAAATTTACTTTTTTCAACAAATTTCGCGCATTTTTTTAGATTCATATTATAATTAACGTAAAATATCGTGCCAATCGGAAGAGTATATCTTATAAATCCCTCATATGAGCAATAGGGCAAAATGCGTTCAAATTAATTTTTTTCCGCAAGTTTCTCGCAGTGTATAGGCTGTTGACCTGAATCTTTCCAAATCGTATTTTTTAATTCTTACCATGATCAGGATGAAAAAGCGTGCCAATCGGATAGCTCATATAGGAGCAATATGGTAAAATCGCTTAAAATATATTTTTTTCAGCAAATTACGAGCATTTTATAAGCTGTTGACCTCAAACTCTCCAAATCGTATTTTTTAATACATATCTAAATTATATCGTGAAATATCGTGCCAATCGGAAGTGTATATCTTATAAATCCCCCATATGACCAATACGAAAAAATGCGTTCAAATTCAATTTTTTCAGCTAACTTCGCGCAGTGTATAAGCTGTTGACCTGAATCTTTCCAAATCGTATTTTTAATGCATACCATGATCAGGGTAAGAAAGTTTGCCAATTAAAATTTATTAGTTTCATCAAATTTCGCGCATTTTCTAAGCTGTTGAGCTGAATCTCTTCAAATCGTATTTTTTAGGGTGAAATATCGTGCCAATCAGAAATGTATATCTTATATATTCCCCATGAGAGCAATAGGCCAAAATGAGTTCAAATTCAATTTTTTCAGCAAAATTCGCGCAGTGTATAGGCTGTTGACCTGAATCTTTTCAAATCGTATTTTAAATGCATACCATAATCAAGGAAAAAAAGCGTGCCATTTGGATAAATCGCTTCAAATTTAATTTTGTCAGCAAATTTCGCGCATTTTATAAACTGTTGACCTGAATCTCTTCAAATCGTAATGTTTTTAAACATATCTTAATTAGGGGTTAATGTTGTGCCAATCGGAAGTGTATATCTTATAATCCTCCATATAAGCAATAGGCCATATTGTGTTCAAATTTCATTATTTCAGCAAATTTCGCGCAGTGTATAGGGTGATGACCTGAATCTTTCCTAATCGTATTTTTCAATGCATACCATGATCAGGGAAAAAAGCGTGCCATTTGGACAGCTCCTATAGGAGCAATATGGAAAAATCGATTAAAATTTACTTTTTTCAACAAATTTCGGGCATTTTATAAGCTGTTAACCTTCATGTCTTCAAATCGTATTTTTAAATTCATATCATAATTAACGTAAAATATCGTGCCAATCGGAAGAGTATATCTTATAAATCCACCATATGAGCAATAGGGCAAAATGCGTTCAAATTCAAATTTAGTTTTTTTAACGAATTTTGCCCATTTTATAAACTGTTGACCTGAATCTCTTCAAATCGTATTTTTAATACATATCATAATTAGGGTTAAATATCATGCCATTCGTAACTGTATATCTTATAAATCCCCCATATGAGTAATACGACAAAATGCGTTCAAATTCAATTTTCTCAGAAAATTTCGCGCAGTGTATAAGCTTTTGACCTAAATCTTTGCAAATCGTATTTTTAATGCACACCAAGATCAGGGTAAAAAGCGTGCCAATCGGATAGCTCATAGAGGAGCAATATGGTAAAATCGCTTAAAATATATATTTTTTAAAAAATTTCGAGCATTTTGTAAGCTGTTGACCTCAAACTCTCAAAATCGTATTTTTTAATACATATCTTAATTTGGGTGAAATATCGTATATGTAAGTCTTATAAATTCTTCATATGAGCAATAGGCCAAATTGTGTTCAAATTTAATTATTTCAGCAAATTATGCGCAATGAAATTCAGTGACCTGAATCTTTCCTAATCGTATTTTTCAATGCATACCATGATCAGGAAAAAAAGGCGTGCCATTTGGATAGCCCCTTTAGGAGCAATATGGAAAAATCGATTAAAATTTACTTTTTTCAACAAATTTTGCGCATTTTATAAGCTGTTGACCTGAATGTCTTCAAATCGTATTTTTGAATTCATATCATAATTAACGTAAAATATCGTGCCAATCGGAAGAGTATATCTTATATATTCCCCATATCTTATATATTCAGCAAATTTCGCGCAGTGTATAGGCTGTTGACCTGAATCTTTCCTAATCGTATTTTTAAATGCAAACCATGATCAGGGTAAAAAAGTTTGCCAATCGGATAGCACCTATAGGAGCAATATGAGAAAATTGATTAAATTTTATTTTTTCAGCAAATTTAGCTCATTTTATATGTTGATGACCTGAATCTCTTCAAATCGTATTTTTTAATATATATCATTATTAGGGTTAAATATCGTGCCATTTGTAAATCCCCTAAATGAGCAATACGACAAAATGCGTTCAAATTAAATTTTATCAGCAAATTTCGCGCAGTGTATAAGCTGTTGACGTGAATCTTTCCAAATCGTATTTTTTAATACACACCATGATCAGGGTGAAAATACTTGCTAATTGGATAGCACCTATACGAGCAATATGGTAAAATAGCTTAAAATTTATTTTTTTCAGCAAATTTCGCGCATTTTATAAGCTGTTGACATGAATCTCTTCAAATCGTATTTTTTAATTTATATCATAATTAACGTAAAATATCGTGCCAATCTTATAAATTCCCCATATGAGCATTAGGGCCAAATGCGTTCAAATTAAATTTTTCCATCAAATTTCGGGCAGTGTATAAGCTGTTGACCTGAATTTTTTCAAATCGTATTTTAATGCATACCATGATCAGGGTAAAAAAGTTTGCCAATCGGATAGCTTCTATAGGAGTAATATGGAAAAATCGCGTAAAATTTATTTTTTTTCAGCAAATTACGCGCATTTTATAAGCTGTTGACCTGAATCTCTTCAAATCGTATTTTTCAATTTATATCATAATTAACGTAAAATGTCGTTCCAATCGAAAGTGTATATCTTATAAATTCCCCATATGAGCAATAGGGCCAAATACGTTCAAATTAAATTTTTCCAGCAAATTTCGGGCAGTGTATAAGCTGTTGACCTGAATTTTTCCAAATCGTATTTTTAAATGTATACCATGATCAGGGTAAAAAAGTATGCCAATCGGATAGCTCTTATAGGAGCAATATGGAAAAATCGATTTAAATTTATTTTTTTTCAACAAATTTCTCGCATTTTATAAGCTGTTGACCTGAATGTCTTTAAATCGTAATTTTTAATACATATCTTAATTAAGGGTACATTACCATGATCAGGGTGAAAAAGCGTGCCATTCGGATAGATCCTATAGGAGCAATATGCATTTTACTAGCTGTTGACCTGAATCTCTTCAAATCGTATTTTTAAATTCATATCATAATATCGTGCCAATCGAAAGTGTATATCTTATAAATCCCCCATATGAGCAATACGACAAAATGCGTTCAAATTCAATTTTTTCAGCAAATTTTGGGCAGTGTATAAGCTGTTGACCTGAATCTCTTTAAGTCGTATTTTTTAATTCATATCATAATTAGGGTGAAATATCTTGCCAATTGGAAATGTATATCTTATAAATCCCCCATATGAGCAATAGGCCAAATTGTGTTCAAATTGAATTTTTTCAACAAATTTCGCCCAGTGTATAGGCTAGTGACCTGTATCTTTCCTAGTCCTATTTTTTAATGCACACCATGATTAGGGAAAAAAAGTTTGCCAATCGGATAGCTCCCATAGGAGCAATATGGAAAAATCGATCGCTTAAAATATTTTTTTTCAGCAAATTTCGAGCATTTTATAAGCTGTTGACCTGAATCTCTTCAAATCGTATTTTTTAATACATATCATAATTAGGGTTAAATATCGTGCCAATTGTAAGTGTATATGAGCAAAAGGGCAAAATGAGTTCAAAATTCAATTTTTTTAGCAAATTTCGCGCAGTGTATAGGCTGTTGACCAGAATGTTTCCAAATCGTATTTTTAAATGCATACCATGATCATGGTAAATGAGTTTGCCAACCGGATAGCTCTTATAGGGCGCAATATGGAAAAATCGATTAAAATTTATTTTTTTCAGCAAATTTCTCGCATTTTATAAGCTGTTGACATGAATGTCTTCAAATCGTATTTTTCAATACATATCTTAATTAAGGGTAAATTACCATGATCAGGGTGAAAAAACGTGCCATTCGGATAGCTCCTATAGGAGCAATATAGTAAAATCGCTTAAAATTTATATTTTTCAGCAAATTTTGCGCGTTTTATAAGCTGTTGACCTGAATCTCTTCAAATCGTATTTTTTAATTAATATCATAATTTGGGTAAAATATCGCGCCAATCGGAAGTGTATATCTTAAAAATCCCCCTTATGAGCAATAGGGCAAAATGCGTTCAAATTAAAATTTTTCATCAAATTCCGCGCAGTGTATAAGCTGTTAACCTGAATCGTATTTTTAATGCATACCATGATCAGGGTAAAAAAGTTTGCCAATCGGATTGCTCCTATTGAAACAATATGAAAAAATCGATTAAAATTTATTTTTTTCAGCAAAGCTGTTGACCTGAATTTCTTCAAATCGTATTTTTTTATACATATCTTAATTAGGTTGAAATATCGTGCCAATCGGAAGTATCTTATAAATCCTTCATATGAACAATAGGTCAAATTGTGTTCAAATTAAATTTTTTCAGCAAATTTCGCGCAGTGTATAAGCTGTTGACCTGAATCTTTCCAAATCGTATTTTTTAATGCCTTCCATGATCAGGGTTAAAAACGGGTTCCAATCGGATAGCTCCTATAAGAGCAATATGGTAAAATCGCATACAAAATTAATTTTTTTCAGCAAATTTCGCGCATTTTACAAGCTTAAAATCGTATTTTTAATACATACCATAATTAGGGTGAAATATCGTGCCAATCGGAAGAGTTTATTTTATTAATCCGTCATATGAACAGTAGTACAAAATGCTTTCAAATTAAATTTTTTCAGCAAATTTCGCGCAGTGTATATGCTGTTGAACTGAATCTTTACAAGTCGAATTTTTTAAGCATATCATGATCAGGGTGAAAAAGTTTGCTAATTGGATAGCACCTATAGGTGCAATATGGTAAAATCGCTAAAAATTTATTTTTTTCAGCAACTTTGCGCATTTTATAAGCTGTTGACCTGAATCTCTACAAATCGTATTTATTAATTCATATAATAACTAACGTAAAATATCGTGCCAATCGAAAGAGCATATCTTATAGTTCCCCCATATGAGCAATAGGGCAAAATGCGTTCAAATTAAATTTTTTCAGCAAATTTCGCACAGTATATAAGCTGTTGACCTGAATCGTATTTTTTAATGCATACCATGATCAGGGTAAAAAAAAGTTTGCCAATCGGATAAGAGCAATATAGACAATCGCTTTATTTAAAAAAAAAAATTAAAATTTTAGCAAATTTTGCGCTTTTTTTAAGCTGACCTCAATCTCTTCAAATCAAAAAGCTTGCCAATCGATTAGCTCCTATAGAGCAATATGGTAAAATCGCTTAAAATTTATTTTTTCAGCAAATTTCCTCAGAGTTGTCAACTTCGGTCGCGTGTAGACGTGCTTTCTTAACGCTCTGGAAAAACAATAAGCCACTAAGTCAAAAACGTTCGAAAAAATTTATAAGCGCGAGGTTTTGCGATTCGCGATGCTAATTCGCATATCGTAAACTAAAGTTTTAGTTAATTAATTAATTAATATTACGCTCTATCAATAAATGAGTAAGAACGTGGAGCAGCGCAATCAACGCCAAAAACAACAAGACGAATCCCGTGAAAAATTCATAGAGAGCAAGACAAACGTCGCCTTTCTTTGGCCCGAAACAATGCTTATTTCTCGTTCACGAGTAATACTCTAGAACCGAAAGTGCAAGAAAGTGCAAGTTTACTGACCGCCGAAAACTATAGAGCTAGTTCTTGATCTCCCGCCCTGCTTTTTACCGCACAAACACCATGGAGTGAGCAATGCAAAACTCCAACCGAGCTTCTGCCACCTAGTGCAACCACAACAGCAACTACTACGTCAACTACAAATTTTGCGCGTTTTATAAGCTGTTGACCTGAATCTCTTCAAATCGTATTTTTAATTAATATCATAATTTGGGTAAAATATCGCGCCAATCGGAAGTGTATATCTTAAAAATCCCCCTTATGAGCAATAGGGCAAAATGCGTTCAAATTAAAATTTTTCATCAAATTCCGCGCAGTGTATAAGCAAATTTCCTCAGAGTTGTCAACTTCGGTCGCGTGTAGACGTGCTTTCTTAACGCTCTGGAAAAACAATAAGCCACTAAGTCAAAAACGTTCGAAAAAATTTATAAGCGCGAGGTTTTGCGATTCGCGATGCTAATTCGCATATCGTAAACTAAAGTTTTAGTTAATTAATTAATTAATATTACGCTCTATCAATAAATGAGTAAGAACGTGGAGCAGCGCAATCAACGCCAAAAACAACAAGACGAATCCCGTGAAAAATTCATAGAGAGCAAGACAAACGTCGCCTTTCTTTGGCCCGAAACAATGCTTATTTCTCGTTCACGAGTAATACTCTAGAACCGAAAGTGCAAGAAAGTGCAAGTTTACTGACCGCCGAAAACTATAGAGCTAGTTCTTGATCTCCCGCCCTGCTTTTTACCGCACAAACACCATGGAGTGAGCAATGCAAAACTCCAACCGAGCTTCTGCCACCTAGTGCAACCACAACAGCAACTACTACGTCAACTACAACGGTCTCTGCCGCCAACAATGCAATAACGACTCCACTCTCTTCTTCTGCAGCGGGTAAAGCAACAACACAACCAAGTGCAAAAATCGGGTCAAACTTCAAAAACAAAGCTGCGGTAGAAAAAATTACAATTCCGCAAGCGGGTTCGGCCATGCAGACAGGCATGGATCGCTATATTAATATTTCCAAGCGCAAGCTAACCCCCAAAAAAAATCTGAGGGCAATATGCCCAAAATAACCGTACCAACAAAGGCCCTGAAAATCTCGGGCCATTAAATAAAAATAGATTTTCCATTCTGGCGGACCTTGAAACAGAGTACGAAGAATTAGCCCCAAAGAAACTTAAGGAGAAGATCTCCAACGTCCTAGTCAATAAAATAGTTGAGCTTGTCGGGAAGGATAACTTTCATGTTATTCCGCTTATGAAAGGGAATATAAGCGAAACCAAACTTCAAACCAAAGCCGAAGATGATTTCCGAGCAGTGTCGAAGTACCTAAACGATGCCAAAAAGAATTACTACACGTACCAGCTGAAAAGTTGCAAGGGCTTACAAGTTGTCCTCAAGGGAATAGAACCCGATGTGACCCCCTCTGAAATTATAGAGGCTTTAAAAGAAAACGGTTTTTGCGCCAAAAATGTTATAAACATTATGAACAAAAACAAGAAGCCGCAACCACTTTTCAAGGTCGAGCTGGAGCCAGACAGCAGAACTTGGAAAAAAAATCGCAGTGCACCCGATCTACAAGTTGCAGTACCTTCTGCACCGTAGGATCACAGTAGAAGAGCCGCACAAACGGAACGGGCCAGTGCATTGCACAAACTGCCCGGAATACGGACACACCAGGGCTTACTGCACCCTCAGGTCAGTTTGTGTAGCTTGTGGAAACTGCTGAACCCTGCCCTGCCAATAAGGGAGAATCTCTCACTAAAAAGTGTGTAAACTGTCAAGGAAACCACACAGCAAACTACAGAGGCTGTCCAGTCTACAAGGAGATGAAAAGTCGGATGCAAAGAGCGACAACGGCACGCCAGAACATTTACATGAAATCACAAACGACACCCGAAGTTTTCTTCGCAAAAACAGCCAGGTCATCATTTGGCCCTTCAATTACCACCAACAGCATTTCCTACGCCAGTGCTCTAAGATCAGGCACAGCTCACATAGAGCCGAAAACTGATAACATACAGCAGGCCATGGGACAGCCACAAAGTAACATGGAAACTATGATGATAGCTTTGCAACAAAATATGATGGAATTTATGTCCTTCATTAAAACCACCATGCAAACTCTAATGCAAAACCAAAATATCTTGTTACAAATGATTGCAACTCAGCAGTCTGTAACGTACACACCTAGACGGTGTACGACACAATTTTTGGTAGTATGTAAGGTTATAGGTGTAAGCGACGCATAATAAATAATTAATATTAAGTTAAAACCGAATATTAAGCCGTAGTTAAGTTCCGAGTAACCACTCGGAAGCTCTTCAACAAACCAAAAACTGATAGAAACTGGGAACTATACAGGCAAAGCCTGACGCTCTACAACAAAGAGATCAGGAAGGCCAAACGGAAAAACTATAGGAACTTCTGTGAGGCAATAAGTAACGTCAACGAGGGCGCGAGACTGCAAAAAGCAATGGCTAAAAGTGCAGCGGATAGTAATTTAGCCCTGAGGAAAGGGAATAACACCTTCACCTCCACGGATCGGGAGAAATTAGAATTGCTATTTGACACGCATTTCCCGGGGAATACTCCCACTATGGGAAACGCAAGGCGTGATCAACATAGAACCCCTAGGACAGTAGCCAGTGACTGGGCAGCAGCCATATCTATAGTTACGCCCGAGAAACTCAAATGGGCTATTGGAACCTTCCAACCATTTAAATCACCGGGATTAGACATGATCTCTCCAGCTTTCTTACAGCAGGGGCAGGAACTACTCCTAACCCGCCTAATGGTGAGCAGCCTAGCCCTTGGGTATATCCCAAGTGCATGGTGCAGCGCTAGGGTGGTCTTCATCCCCAAGATCGGGAAGAAAGACATCACCAGCCCAAAGTCCTTCAGACCTATCAGCCTAACTTCGTTTTGTCTTAAAACGCTGGAAAAACTGGTAGACTACAACATCAGAAGAACAGCTCTCAGAGACTGTCCGAGACTGCAAAACACACAGCATGCATATAGAGCAGGCCGTTCAACAGACACTGCACTTTATCAACTATGTCACACCCTAGAAGGGGCAATTGGCAGCAAAGAAATAGCTATCTGTGCCTTTCTAGACATAGAGGGAGCCTTCGACAACACATCACATGATGCAGTTCGAGCTGCCCTGTCCAGAAGGAACATAGACACTACTACGAGCAAATGGATTGGCAACCTACTTGAATCCAGGCAAGCAACATGTACACTGGGTTCGGAAAGAGTGACAATTGCTACCAGCAAAGGCTGCCCGCAAGGAGGAGTACTGTCCCCTCTGCTATGGAGTCTGCTAGTAGATGACCTTCTCAGCAAACTTGCTGGAAAAGGAATTCAATGTCAGGGATACGCCGATGACATCGTGATAATCGCCAGAGGCAAATTCGAAGCGACACTCTGCGACATCGTCCAACTCGGACTAAGAACAACGATGGACTGGTGCAGGGAGGTTGGACTCAACTTAAATCCTGCTAAGACAGTCATCGTTCCTCTCACAAGGAAGTACAAACTACAGAGAATGAGACAAATCTCACTGCTAGGAACTCGTATAGAAACTAGCCGAGAGGTTAAATATCTAGGAATCACTTTAGATAGTAAAATTCGAAGCGACACTCTGCGACATCGTCCAACTCGGACTAAGAACAACGATGGACTGGTGCAGGGAGGTTGGACTCAACTTAAATCCTGCTAAGACAGTCATCGTTCCTCTCACAAGGAAGTACAAACTACAGAGAATGAGACAAATCTCACTGCTAGGAACTCGTATAGAAACTAGCCGAGAGGTTAAATATCTAGGAATCACTTTAGATAGTAAACTGACTTTCGCTTCCCATGTCCAAAAGACATTGGAAAAGTGTTACAGAGCACTCTATACCTGTCGGAAAATTGCTGGGAAATCCTGGGGAACCAGGCCTCAGATAATACGATGGCTATACTTAATGATCGTGAGGCCAATCCTCACTTACGGAGCACTTGCATGGGGCAAACGAGCTAAGCTCATCAGCATGCAAAACCAGATAGGAAAACTACAAAGACTTGCCTGCGTATGCATGACAGGGGCAATGAGGACCTGTCCTACAACTGCCTTAGAAGTTTTGATGGAGCTAACACCACTCCACTATGTGATTGATATCCAACGCAAAGCTACACTCCAGAGAATAAGCACTGAGGGCACAGGTAGTGGTTGCATTCTAAATAACAGGGATGCGACTAATCTGTTAGTTGAGGTGCCCCTAATACTCCACCCTAGGGATGAAATGACAGCCGAACTAATCTTCGAGCAGAACTTCACAGCACACCTAGGCAATAAGAAAGATTGGACCACACTGTCTGAAGTGCACCCGATGGCTAAACACACCATTGCATGGTACACAGATGGATCCCTCGCATAAAATACCACGAATCCCTTGGCCAATACACCAGCATATTCCAGGCTGAGGTATGTGCCATTGGACGTTGTGCAGAGCTCAACATACAGCGTGGATACAAGGAAAAGGACATATCGATCCTTTCGGACAGCCGAGCAGCAATTACTGCTTTACATAGCAACAAAATCACCTCGAAGCTAGTCCTAGAGGTGAAGAGTAAGCTAAATATACTGGGCAGCCGAAACCGGCTGGCCCTCAGATGGATTCCGGGACATAAGGATATATCCGGAAATGAACTTGCCGATAAAATGGCAAAACTAGGAGCCGAACAGCCCCTGGTAGGCCCAGAGCCCTACTGTGGCATAGGGAGGCACACTATAAAAGAATACCTTAGGAAAGTGGAAGGCGCCATGAGACAAGAACACTGGAGAAATACCCCAGGCCTAAGGCAAGCCAAAACTCAAATAAATAACTATAACAAGAAGAGGTTCAAGGAACTTATTCAACTGGGGAAAAATTCACTTAGGATCGTTACCGGATTACTAACCGGGCACTGTAGACTGAAAAGTCACCTAGGTAAGATGGGAATAACCAGCAATAGAACTTGCAGATTCTGCGACATAGAGGACGAAACCTCTAGACACATCATTGCAGACTGTCCGGCGTTAGCAAGTATAAGATGTAAAATCTTAGGAACCAGAACTCTTACACCTGAGCTCCTAGGAAGAATCAACCCACTAAAACTCCTCGACTTTATTCGAGGAAGCGGGTTGATATCTGAGCTGTAGGCTCTAAATGGGGGTACAATAGATCTTACAGGTCGCGGTACACTGGACACCCCGATATTAAAAAAAAAGTTCCAAACCCGAGTGGCAACGCTAGCCGATATTTAGTGAGTAATAGAAAATACTTGAAATTAAGGAATATATCCAGAAAGCGAGAAAAAGGGAGCGTGGGGAAGGTGGTCATACACCGATCGAGCGAGCGGTCTCTTGTGTCGGAATGGTAAGACGGGGCGGACGTGTCAGTAATTTTCCGTGTAATCCGAGTGAAGCCTCGAATAAGTGGGCTGATCAGTGTTTTGAGGTTAGTGTACATAATATTCCTCCCCGTTAAGTAAAGACACTGTAGCGGACTCGTAGGAGGGTATTAGATAAATAAAATAATCTAGAAAAAAAATAAAGAGAAGAGTAAAAGTGAAATCCCTCGTTTGTGATGCTTTTATTCGTAGTCGATCAGTAGCTTCTCTCCTCGTTGTACATGTGACCTGTACGCGGACATCCGGCCCGTCTGGTCTAGTATCTTAGATTTTCTCCTCGAAGTGCATGCGACCGGCACGCGGATACCCGGCCCGTCTGGTCTAGTATCCTAGCTTCCCTCATCGTAGCGCATGCGACCGGCACGCGGACACTCGGCCCGTCTGGTCTAGTACCCTAGCTTTCCTCCTCTTAGCGCATGCGACCGGCACGCGGATACCCGGCCCGGCTGGTCTAGTACCCTAGCTTTCCTCCTCGTAGCGCATGCGACCGGCACGCGGACACCCGGCCCGTCTGGTCTAGTAACCTAGCTTTCCTCTTCGTAGTGTAAGTGACCTGTGCGCGGACATCATTCCCGACTGGCCGACCATACCGCCATCCTTTTCCCTTCAATCCCCCCCACGTCCTACCCGGCTTGGCCTCGCCCGAAGGGCCAGCGCGGTGGATTTTTGACCTCCGATACGTGGAAAACGACTTGCGCGTGACGTCCCCTGCCGGCCCCACTCTCGCGAAATAGTGTCCCGGCTTGGCCTCGCCCGAAGGTCCAGCACGGTGGATTTTTGGCCTCCGGCACTCGGAAAACGGCTTAGTGGGATCACCCGGCGTTCCCACCCTCGTGAAATCGTTCGCCTGGCTTGGCCTCGCCACAAGGTCCAGCCCGTGGGATTTTTAACTCTGGAGCAAGATACGGCGCGATCAACTCTCTCTCGACGTCCACGAGAACCTTCGGCGTGACCCCCCCAAACGACTCATTCACTCGTTGAATGAAACTCTCTAGTCCGGTGTTTAGGCGATTTACAAATTTCTTGTAAAGGACTCCTGGATCTGACTGAGATCTGTACCCCGGCCAGAGAGCATCCTTACAAGTGGCACCCGACCAGGGACACCGGGACTAGCTAGAGAATCATACAAGTGGCTTAAAAACCCACTGAAGAAAAAGAAGGGAAGAGTCACTCGAACCGTTCACATCCGATCTCCGGAAGGACCTAGAAGTCTTGAGAAGGAAGTTAACATTAAACTAAATCGAAGAGGACAACAAACGATGAGCAACCCAAAGGCATCCGACGGTGAGTACGAAGAAGCCGATTTTATTAAGAATCCAGGTATAGGAGTCCGCTGGATATACGCTCGCCGAAAAGACGAACTCAGCTCTCTCGCCCTGGAGTTTGGTTTTAAAGCCGACGGTACCGTCGAGGAGACCAGGAAGGCATTCGCCAGCCTCGTCAGCACAAGGTCGTTCTCACAGAGGGTGTGGGACCGACTGGCTCAGTTGCAGGAGCAATATAGCAGCCGGGCCCCAAGCCCGAATCCTTCAGGAAGGAACGGTGAGCCGGGACAACTCACTGGCTCCCTCACCATTCCCATGACTTCCGGAGCTACATCGATCGGGACTCCAGCCCGCCATCGAGGGATTCACCCAGGATCGACGCACGGTACCTGGATGCCACCGGTAGATGCCCGCTTACCTGCCGATCTACAAGGACGAGACACACGGAGCAGCACGGCTCCCACTCAACATCTGCTCCCCGAGAAGATGCATAAATGGAATTTGCGGTTCGATGGGAGTTCGGATCCGTTGACTCTCATCGCCGCGCTCGAGGAAAAGATGACGGCACGGTGGTTTCGCACGAGCCACCTTTCAGGAGGGAATTCCTCGACTTCTTCCTACCACCTCGATATTTCGAGCGGTTGGAAGATGAGATACGGACCCACGTGCAGCGGAGAGGAGAGCCTTTCAAGACTTACTTGATCGAGCTCAGAACCAAGATGCAGCAAGCCGGTTATCGAGAAGAGGAAGAATTGTACCGGGCATACGAAAACATGGCTCCAGAATACCGACTGTATATTAAACGCAGTGAATTCGTGACTTTGACACAGTTGACCCATATGGCCACGGAATATGAGAGTGTCAAACAACTCGAGACGACTCGACGCGAGCCAAGAGCAACCATGGACAGGAACCAAGAAGAACCTCAACTTCGCCTATCGCCGAACCCATTCCGGTGAATACAACGCAGACAGGACACGTGACCCACCAGATGATCGGTCAAGGAACCTCTCGAGTGGACATACGGCGGGCTTGTAATCGCTGTGGGGAGAACGGACATCTCCAAAGGAACTGCCCCAACCCACGTCGGGATTTCTGTTGGGACTGTGGGCGACCAGGAGTTTTAACTATAGACTGTTGCCGTCGAAATGTGTCGGGGAACGGGGAACGCCTCCGCCGGAACCCGGAAGCGGCGAAGACGAACGGAGCAGCAACCCGACCCCAGTAAAGCCCCCGTTAAGGTTACACGGCGGGCTCATCACAGCAGCGATAGAAGTCGGAGAACAACGGGTGGACGCCACCATTGATACAGGGGCATCGAGGAGTTTCGTCAGCGAAAGTTTTACTCGCCTGGCCGCGAAAGCAGGCGAGTTACAGGATGTTGTCACTAGAATAGCGTTGGCCGACCGGTCATGTCTGGATGTTGCGAAGCTCTGGCGAGCCTCGGTTACGTTGGCCGGAACTACGGTGCTCTTACCTATGTTAGTAATGCCCACCATGTTAGATCGCTTAATACTTGGGATGGACTTCCTCAAAGTAGCGGGAACTCAGATGCGATGTGGTCGAGCTACCCTCGACTTGCAAAATGAATCCCAAGCGGCAGGAGGACCCTCTCTTACGCGAGCTACGACCCCGAACATCGACGGCGTCGCGCCCATTAAGATGGGGACGGCGCAACAAAGCTTAAGCGATTGGGAACTGGCCTTGTTCGAGAAGCTGCATGGGGTGTCTCACGTCGCCGAGCACACTATCGTCATGCGCGACGATAAGCCCGTAATTCAAAGGTATTATCCCCGGAAACCCGTGATGCAACATGTCATCGATGCCCAAGTAGACGAACTGCTCCGTGACGGGGCCATCGAACCTTCCAGAAGCCCGCACAGCGCTCCCATCGTATTGGTCTAGAAAAAGACTGGCGATGGGCGCATGTGTGTAGACTACCGTCAGTGCCCGACGCCTACCCAGTCCCGAGAATCAATCACATTCTGAAGAAATTACGCCACGCCCGATATATCTCCACGTTGGACTTCAAGCACGGCTATTGGCAAATTCCCATGGCTAGGGATAGTCGCCAATATACAGCATTCACGGTTCCTGGGAGAGGATTGTACCAATGGAAGGTCATGCCCTTCGGGCTGCTTTCTGCCAGTGCCACGTTTCAACGCGCTCTGGATAGTGTAATCGGTTGTGGAGATGGAACCGGTCGCCTTCGCTTACCTAGACGATATTATTGTCATAAGCGCGACAGAAGAACAGCACTTCACTCATCTCTCGGAAGTTTTCCACAGATTGCGGGCGGCGAATTTAAAGATAAATCCAAAGAAGTGTTGCTTCTTCAAGCAGAAACTCGTTTACCTCGGCCACGTCATCAGTAGAGAAGGTGTCTGCGATCAACGGGTTAAAGGCCCCTCTAACCTAAAGGAACTCCGTCAATGGATCGGGATGGCTTCGTGGTATCGGCGATTTGTCCCTAGTTTCGCGACTATCGTGCAACCGATGACTGCGCTACTAAAGAAAGGACGGTAGTGGACCTGGGGACCAGAACAGCAAGCTGCCTTGTTAGAAATTAAAAGATGCCAGACTACTGCTCCCATATTAGGGATTTTGCAAAACAAACGCGAGTGACGTCGGCTTGGGCGTAGTTTTATCATAGGGCTCCGAAAGTCAAGAAAAGGTCATCGCATACGCTAGTCGACGACTAACCCCCGCGGAACAGAACTACACTACCACGGAAAAAGAGTGTCTGGCCATAATCTGGGCAATCAGGAAGATGCGGTGCTACCTGGAAGGGTTACCGATTCGAGGTCGTTACCGACCATCTAGCTCTGAAGTGGCTAAATTCTATTGAGAGCCCTTCCGGCCGAATAGCGCGTTGGGCGCTAGAATTGCAGCAATTCCAATTCGACGTACGCTATAGACGAGGGAAATTGAACGTCGTGGCCGACACACTTTCTCGACAGCCTTGTGAGGTACTGCAAGGCGCTGTCGAACTCGAGGACCACTGCGACTGGATCAAAAGGATGAAAGACCGAATACAGGAGGAACCCGAGAAGTTCGCCGACTGCATGATCGAAAACGACCAGCTCTACAGGAACATGGGCTACTGAGCTGACGATGAGGACTACTTCCCGTGGAAGCTCTGTGTCTTACGTGAGTGCCACGATTCTCCGACCGCAGGACACTTGGGAGTCCGAAAAACGATCACGCGTCTGACCCAGAGGTATTTCTGGCCCGGTATGTATCGCGACGCCAAACGCCATGTTCGCCATTGTGAATCTTGTCAAGGTTTAAGACGGAACAAACCAAAGCGGCAGGTAAGATGCTAACCCGGGTCGTCAGTGAACCTTTCGACATTCTCTGTGCGGACTTTGTAGGCCCACTACCACGGTCGAAACAAGGAAATACTATGCTTCTGGTGTTTCACGACGTATTCTCGAAATGGGTAGAACTGATACCACTCCGGAAAGCCATCGCAGCTCAAGTGCAGAAAGCGTTTCGGGAACGCATATTTGCACGAGTGGGCATTCCCCGGAAGTTCATATGCGACAATGGAACCCAATTCACAAGCCGGGTCCTAAAAGATTATTTCACCGAGCTCGGCGTAGAAATCCAGTACTCGGCTCCATATTGCCCACAGGAGAATCCCACAGAAAGGACCAACCGCACTGTGAAGACGCTGATATCCCAGCTGTCGAAAGGCGACCAGAGTTCGTGGGATAATATGTTGACAGCGTCTCAAGACCAAACGAGACATTATAACCTACGAAGGCGAGAATGGAGACCCACGCTCGGCGTTCAAGTCTGGCTGCGACAGCATCCCTTATCGAAAGCAGCCGAGGGATTCGCCGCCAAACTTGCTGCCAGGTATGACGGCCCTTACACCGTTACGAAGTTCACATCTCCGAACTTGGTACGCCTGCAGCGCCCCGGAGATCGATCGCGGCGGATCGCCTACATATCCCAGCTCAAACCATACTACGCAGGAGCCACTCCAGATATGATCGACGATAGTATTACCGGACCGAGCAACCCGATACAGTAAGCAGCATACAGCCGCAGGATAGTCTAAAAACTAGTCGAATAACCATTGTATATCCAGTCGAGTAACCATTGTATAACCATTGTAATAGATAAAGACCTTTGTTAGCTACACCGTCAGGTAGGAAGGTAGCGGCCCAGGCCGGCCGCGGACGCCGAGTCCGCATAGCCATAGGAGGCGACGGACTCCGGTTCATCGTCACCATCAAGACCTTTTTATCACCCCACCTTTTTATCACCCCACATGAAGAAATGGGGGGGGGGGGGGGTGTAACGTACACACCTAGACGGTGTACGATACAATTTTTGGTAGTATGTAAGGTTATAGGTGTAAGCGACGCATAATGGATAATAAATATAAGCTAAAACCGAATATTAAGCCGTAGTTAAGTTCCAAACCCGAGTGGCAACGCTAGCCGATATTTAGTGAGTAATAGAAAATACTAGAAATTAAGGAATATACTAGAAATCCCGAAAGCGAGAAAAAGGGAGCGTGGGGATCACCGATCAAGCGTGCGGTCTCTTGTGTCGGAATGGTAAGACGGGGCGGACGTGTCTCCCGCATTAATTTTCCGTGAAATCCGAGTGACGCCTCGACCGCGCGACGGCCCGCGACCAGTGAATAAGTGTTCCGTCTGACCAGCTCGAAGATTTCGTTTTTTTTTTTCGCATTCTCCGACGGGGTCTGGGTTTCCCTTCCTGTGCCGGTGGTTTTTTTCATCAAACAACGCGCTCGGTAACCTGGGCTCTCTACCCTGCGTGACGAATGCCGGCGAATACCCTGTGGACTCGGCTACACAAATGTTCACGGCCAGCCATTTCTCATCCCACGTTCTCTGGTCTTGTCCGGCAAACTGGGCGATCATTGTTTTTACAGTTCTATTGGCCCTCTCCGTGGGATTTTCTAGTGGTGTGTACGGGGCTGTGAACTGGTGCCGCACTCCCAACTCTGTCAGAAACCGCTTAAACGCCCTGCTCGTGAACTGCACCCCGTTATCGGTGATTAAGATCTTCGGCACGCCGTACCTTGAGACAATTCTTTCCCGGATTGCCTTTTCCAGCGTCTCCGTGGTAGCCCTACGCATTGGCACTATTTCCGTCCACTTCGAGAACCGATCTACGAGCACTAGTAGTATCGAGTTCCCGTGTTTCGACCGAGGAAGCGGCCCAACGAAATCGGCGCATACTGTGGCCCAGGGCTCCTCTGGGATCTGTGTGAGCATTTTTCCGGCTGCCTGGAGCTGACTGGGCTTGTACCTGAGGCAGCTCTCACAGTTCCGCACGTGCTTCCTAATGTCGCGGTGCATGCCCGGCCAATAATACCTCGCTGCCACCCTCGCGAACGTCTTCGGCTGCCCATGTGTCCGGTCGTCGGCATATCGTGGTTCTCGGCCATGACTCGCTGCCTTGACCCGCTTGGTACGCATAGCTTCCATGCGACCACATCCTCGTTGCCTGCTCTGTGAGGAATGTGCCGGTACAGCCGGTCAGCCTCCACTAAGTTGTCCGGATATTTTTGGGGGTTCTGTGCTATCTTGGCCCTTATGTCCCTTATCCAGCTACATTCGGCTTGTTTTGCTGGCTGACCAGGTGACTTCGTTTTCAACCTTCGGCAGGTTTCAGGTAAGGGCTGCCGCGACAGTGCGTAAGCCACAATATTCAGCTGTCCTTTCCTGTATGTGATTTCGAAGTCGTATTGCTGGAGCTCCAGTGCCCACCGTGCGATGCTATTCAACCACTTCAAGGCCATGTGATCTGTTATCACTTTGAAGTGGTATCCCTCCAGGTATGGCCCACACGATTGCTAAACAATCCTTTTCAGTGGCGGAATAACTTTTTTCTGACCCGTTTAAGGTCCGGCTGGAATAGGAGATCACCCGCTCACCCTGGTCGGAATTTTGACTGAGAATGGCGCCCAGCCCATAATCGCTGGCATCGGTCTGCAGCACAAACGGCTTTGTAAAATCCGGGCATGCCAAAATTGGGTCGGCGACCAATCTTGCCTTGACAGCTTCAAAGGCCTGCTGGTGGTCGTCGGTCCATTCCCATTTGACACCCTTTCGGAGAAGGGCGTTCAGCGGATGCACTAGCGTGGCAAAATCTGGCACAAAACGCCTGTACCACTAAGCCACTCCCAAGTACTGCCGTAGTTCTTTGACAGTTGCCGGTGGTTTTAGCAATGCTATCGCTGATACCTTTTCCGGATCCGTCCCGATGCCCTGGTCTGCAATGCGATGCCCTAAGTATTGAAGTTCCTTCCTGAAGAATTTACACTTATCCGCGTTTACTTTCAGGTTTGCCGCTCGCAGTCTTCTGAATACTTCCTTTAGGTTCCGCATGTGCTCCTCTAGTGTCCGTCCGATGACGATTATATCATCCTGATACGCGAAAGCGTGCGGCATCTTTTCAGGTCCAATTACCTGGTCCAACGCCCGCTGGAATGTTGCTGATGCCGAGTGTAAACCGAAAGGCATAACTTTCCATTGAAACAGGCCTTTCCCTGGCACTGTGAATGCGGTATACTGCCTGCTGGCTGCCTCCAACGGTATCTGCCAGTACCCGTCCTTTAAGTCGAGGCTGCTAATATATTTAGCTTCTCGGAGTTGGTCCAGGATGTAGTTGATCATCGGCATTAGATATGCATCCTTCACGGATTTTGCGTTGATCTGCCTGAAATCCACACAGAGCCTCCATTTCCCAGTCTTCTTTCTCACCATGACTATTGGTGAGCTGTACGGACTCCTTGACGGTTCGATGCATCCCTTTTCAAGTAGTAGTAACCACCAAGTAGTAGTAACCACCCGTTGTGCCTTCTTCTTTCTGGGATCACCACTGTATGTCCGGCACACCTTATTTCGGCGCCGACTCCTGTGAGGAAATTCCATCCCAGCACCAGCGAGTCTACCACTCCTGGCAAGATCAACAGGCTCATGGGCAATCGCTTATTGCCGAATTCGATTTCCACCTCGAGCTGCGTGTTTATCCCGCTGCACCTGCCATCTGCCAACCTAACTTGCCTTCTCGTCCTTGTAATCTTTCCATAAGCAGCCAGTGTATCCGCCAGCTCCTCGCTTATAAAGCTCGCTGTTGCTCCGGTGTCGATTGTGGCTTTGTGTGAGGTTCTGCCAATCTGTACCGCTGCGGATAACTGCTGCTCTTCTTCGATTAAATCGCCAGTTAGTTTGGAGAGACAACACCTTGCGACCCCTGCTCGCCTCTCTGTGGCTGGGATCGCAGGCCATTTCCCGATCTTTGGCAGCACTCTACACTCCTCACCCCCACCTTGCCGCAAGTCCAGCAGAAAAACAGCCTCTGGTTTTGGCATCCTCTTGCCCAATGTCCGTGACCGCCACACCGTCTACAGGCTTCGTGTGGGTTCACGATGTGTGTCTGTGATCTGTGGGCTCTTGGAGCTGCGCTGGGTGGTCTCTGATTGGTATTGGGTGGCCTCCATAACGTGCTCTGGTGGTTGTAGGTGTTTGGAGTCCATTGTCTTGGACCGTCAATAGGTGCTTGGTGTCCGCCTTCTTCTTCACACCTTCTACACGTGACTTGTGGTGCTGTTGTTTTGCTTCGCGAGAATTTGTTTTCTTGAATAAATGCTTCTCGCTCTTTCTCGAGTACTTCATACTCGTCAGCCAGCACCATTAGAGACTCTAGATCGTCTATCTTATATGTCCTCAGGGAAATCCTCAGGTCAGGCGTGCAGTTTTCCTTTATCTGCTCGAGTGTTTTCTTTTGGGGAGTAGCCAAGTGGTCTCATCATGGTCTGCATGTCAACCATATAGTCCTTGAACGACTCTCTAAAGCCCTGTTTCCTTTGTTTGACCTGATCTGCGAGCTTTGTGAAGAAACCCCTTGGCAGGAAATACGTTTGAAAACTGTCGCTGAACTCTCCCCATGTCCTCCAGTGTTTATTGTTTGATATGAACCATTTTAGGGCCTTGCCTTGCAGCAATTCAGGCATGGCTCGGGGAATGAGGTTCAGGTTCAAACCGTATGTGTTTGCTGACCATTCCACTTGTTCCAGAAACTCCAGTGGTTTCTCCGTGCCGTCAAACTTGAACGACCATTCCCTGACTTGCTTCGCGACTTTTGCATAGTCTGGTGCGCTGGGCCTTTGCTGTTCTGTTCTTCTTTCTTGGCTTGGGCCCCTGGATCTTCCTGCCTCCTTCATGCTCTCAACGCCCAGGCTGGCTATGAGCTGTTCAGCGTCTGGGTCTTGTAACTTGCCGCTCGAGCTTGGTTTGTCGTACAATTCCTCCAGCTCAGCCCAAATTTCTGCCATTCCTAGGTCGTTTTGTGTCTTCGTAACATACTCTGAAAGGGCCTTTCGAATGTCGTCCGACTTGCCCTCCAGGATAATGCCAAGCTTGGCTGCCACCTTTGGGAAATCCTCTTTCTTGAGGAGATAGATCCAATTTTTCCCCATTTCTGTTTATTGCTGTATTTAAACTGTCAGGACAATCACGTTGGGCGCCAGATGTAACGAACTGATTTTCTTTATTATCTGCTCGCTACGAATGTCGTGCGGCTAGCTCAGAAGATGTAAGTGTTCGTCCCACCAAATTTATATGTACGTGACCGCCCTTTGACCAGTGAAAACACACAGAAAGATTGGGAGTATGCAGTGATCTTTTATTCGCCGACTTGACCCTCGGCCGGGGTGGTGTACTGGTTATGTAGAATTACGTCCTGCCGTCGTCTCCTTCCTACGTTGAACGCCTCTCCGGATCGTGCCGGCTGCGAAGTGGTGTCTTCCTCGCCGGCTTTGCTTGCGATGTCTTCTGCCACCTTTGGCTCGGCGGGTTTACAGGGACTAGGGATGCGTCACCGTTCCCAGACTAGGGTGAACAGGCACTGTGCTCTCAAGGCGTACGCCTTTCGCAGCCGCAGCCTCCTGTCCCTTGCTCTGTCCCGGCCGGTCGCACCGGACGTCGGCTCAGTTTCTACCTGACGGTTCAGGCGTACGCCGGAAGCCGCCAACGCAGTCCCTGGGTCAAACGCCAGGTTCTAGACGAACGCTTCCACCCTAACCTCTCTGCCGCAGGCTTAAGAATTCGAAGTGTGGGCTGCTCGCTCGACGCTCGTCTTCGTCGTCCTGGGGTCCTCGTTGTCCTTGTCCGCCACCAGCTATCTCGACCAGCTCCGCTCCTTGTTGGCGACTCGGTAAGCTGCCGTTCTGGGACTCTAGCGGTGGACCGCTGTGCTCTCAACGCATACGCCTTTCGAGACACCAGCTGAACACACGCGCGTCCTTCCGGGCTAGTCGCACCAGGACCTTGTACAGTTCCTGCAGGACGATCAGGCATACGCCGGAGTTCGCCAATGCAGTCCTTGTAGGCAGGTAAGGACCGTAAGGACCTCAGCTACCTGTGTCTCAATTCGGAGACTTTAGCTCTAAGTCCCGAACGTCTCGACGTAGCGATCTTGTTTCCTTGATGATTCCACACGGCTTTACTTGCTCCTTCACGATGTTTCACTGGTTACTTGTTCACTTGATGACTGTTACTTGTTGACTTGATAGAAATCGACTGATCCAGCTTCCTGCGCTCGGCCGGTTTATATAGGCCTCCATTTACCGCTAGTTATCGGCGTCTCCTTGCCTCCTGGTCCAAAGTCCACGGTTTTACCGTTCGACCTTTCGTCCTCTGTGCCCGGCACTAATATCAGGGTCCAAAGTCCGGTGCCGTCCCGTTACTTTCTTCTACCCACGGCCCTTCGCCGCTCTCTTGTATTGCTGTCCCTCTCGGACTCTCCTTGGCCTTGTCTGGTGCTCAGTTCACCACTCTCTCTCTCCGCACTACCGTTACTACGGGCGAATTCGCCGCGTAACTGGTAACTGGTAGGCCACTGCTTGCATGCGCTTACTCTGCTTGCCTCTTAACTTGTGGGGAGTTATTCAACTCCTCACAACTTCAACTTTCCCTGAGCTGCCCTCGTAAGACTCCCCACAGACAGCGCTCTAAAAGACCTTTAACTTTCCCATGGCTGTGCTGCGTTAGCCTGTTCCCCAGATAGTTCCCCGAACTTGAACTTTCCCAAAACTGCATCTCGTTCCTTCGATAATTCCCCGCGTAGAATTTGAATTTCCCGCCCAGACATTTCCCCGTGTTTGAAATCACCAATCCGATTCCCGTCGTCTGGCCACTCTACTGACCCTGTCTCGATCGCACTTATCGATAGTGGGTCCAGCATTGCCATCGTTGTTGCCGTTATCGTTTCCGTTGTCTTATGTTGCCTCCGTGTACCGTTTCTTGAGAAATCCAGTATTTTTTGTAAGGAAATAAGGGACGGGGGCGCCAGGCGATAGGCGGTGGTATCGCCTGGCGCCCCCGTCCCTTATTTCCTCACGGCCTCGTTGTTTGGAAAAAACTGGTAAGTGAACTTGCTGATTATGGTTTTCCTTTATTTAACGACTTTTTTCTTTACAGCGACACCATGACCATGATGCCCCTGATGCCCCTGACATGTCTCGGGGTGCTGACCCTGGACCGCGTGCCCCGGGAGACCCTTGCGGCGGCAAGTGACCCCCCTCGCCCTACGCCTGCGGCAGCCTCGTGTTTCTGCCGGCCCGCGTGCTTGGCCCGCGATTCCCCCCCTCACCGCCCCCGTTCCGCGATCGGCTGCTGCGGCGGACCACTCTTTTTTTAATAACTGCTTGGCTTTAATGCTTGGATCTGCTTTATTGGGCCTTAAACACCCGCACCCGGCCCCATGCTACCTTGACTCGGTAGCGCTGTCCCTCCTTCAGCACGAGCTTGGCCCACCTGGCCTTCCTCTGCCTCTCTCGCTGTCGTTGCGCTTCTTCGGCCACCCGCGCCGGCCACTCCGCCTCCGGAACCTCCGCCCACGGTTCCGCGCCCTCCGACTGCTGTCTTCGCAGCGTCGGCCTCGCCGGTGGGGCTCGCGACTCCGGGCACGAAGTCTGCCGCGCCAGCTTCGGGGGTGGCCCCGCGTCCCGCGACGTCTCCGGCGGTGATGGCCACTCCCATGGCCCCTTCTCCAGCCCCTCCTGGGCCTCGCACTCCTCCTCGGGCGTCACCTCCGGTCCCTCGCGATCGGCCGTCTCCGCGACGCGTTTCGCCGACTTGGCCCTTGGATCGCGCGGGTTCAACGGCGGTGGGCGCCGCCACTCGATGGCTTCGATGGCCACTCGCATCCTGGCCTCCTCTGCTGCCTCCTCGGGCGCGGGCCACATCCACGTGACCGTCTGCTGATGACACCGCCGCCCCTCCACCACGATGGTCCGCAGCGCTTGCGCGACCTGCGCCTGTGGCAGGTGCCACTCCTGCTGCCTCGGCGGCGACGATGGTGGTGGTGATGTTGAGCGTGGTGGTGGCGGTGGTGGTGGCGTCGGCGCACGTGGTGGCGGTAGCGGCGGCTGCGTTGCCGACGGCGGCTGCGCTGCCGATGGCGACTGCGGTGCTGGTGGCGACTGCGGTGCCGACAGCGGAGGCTGCGGCGGCTGCTCCTGCGGTGGCTGCTCCTGCGGCGGCTGTGGCTGCTTCTGCGGCGGCTGCGGGCTTGCCCGACGGTGGCATCTGCCCTAGGCAGATCCTCCCGAGCCCTGCCGTCGCCCTGCTCAACCGGCGGAAGATCATCCGGTCCCTCGCCGCTCGCCGCGCCACGTCGTCCTCGTCCGAGGACACCTCGGGACTGACGGTCTCCGTCCCCTCCTCCTTCTCCTCCTCCTCACTCGCGTCCTCTGGCCCACTCTCGTCGGAAGAGATGGCGACGACCTCTGCGATCTCCGTCGCGTCTGCTCCTGGGTCCTCCTCCTCGGACGGCAGCTCCACGTCCGAGATCTCCCCGGTGGACTCCTCGTCAGCCTCGCTGACCGGTGACGGGGATCGCGACACCAGGGGGGACGCCAGAAGCTGGAGAACGGCGCGCTCCTCCCTCACCTCGTGCTCCATTTGCTGTTGGGTGTTACTCTTACGTGCGCTCATGATGACGATCTTGTTTGGAAAGATCTGCACCATGCAGCGCCGTCGCTGACGAAACCTCGGTTCTTCGACGTATCCTCGGTTCCGTTATTCGCGGAGACGTGTACCGGTAACGGGACTCGCTCTCCGCTCTGTGTCCGTGTAACGTTTAAAAGTAACGGTGTCCTCCGTGTACACGCCTCCTACGCAACCCGTGCATGTGTGTGTTTAGCCGATAACGGTGCCTACGGCTTTTTAAACCCTCCCTGTCCCGCTCTCGCGCTCCTGATGCGTGTGCCTGTGTGTGTGTGTGCTTGACCGTTAATTTCGATACTGTGTATCGTCCTCCCCCTTTCTTCGGTTAGGGTACAGTGCTCCTCCGATACGCCGGATTTGTTGAGACTGCCCCTCTATGCTTTGGGGTTTTAACTGGCTTATGTGTGTTTTCCTTTCTTTGCTCGTGTGTTCGTGCCGCAGGTTGCAAATAACCGGAGAATCGAAATTAATTATTTTAAACGGTCCCTCGTATCTGGGGGCCAGTTTCGCCGCGAATCCTTCTGCCGCCTTGGATAGATGGTGCTCCTTGGCCCATACCGTGTCTCCAATCTGTGGTTTCCAAGGGCGCCTCCGGAGATTGTAGTGGCGCGCCTGATCCTGCGCCGCCTTCTCCATGTTCCGTCTGACCAGCTCGAAGATTTCGTCTATTTTTTCCGCATTCTCCGACGGGGTCTGGGTTTCCCTTCCTGTGCCGGTGGTTTTTTTCATCAAACAACGCGCTCGGTAACCTGGGCTCTCTACCCTGCGTGACGAATGCCGGCGAATACCCTGTGGACTCGGCTACACAAGTGTTCACGGCCAGCTGCAATTCTGGCCATTTCTCATCCCACGTTCTCTGGTCTTGTCCGGCAAACTGGGCGATCATTGTTTTTACAGTTCTATTGGCCCTCTCCGTGGGATTTTCTTGTGGTGTGTACGGGGCTGTGAACTGGTGCCGCACTGTGCCGGTACAGCCGGTCAGCCTCCACTAAATAGTCCGGATATTTTTGGGGGTTCTGTGCTATCTTGGCCCTTGTGTCCCTTATCCAGCTACATTCGGCTTGTTTTGCTGGCTGACCAGGTGACTTCGTTTTCAACCTTCGGCAGGTTTCAGGTAAGGGCTGCCGCGACAGTGCGTCCGCCACAATATTCAGCTGTCCTTTCCTGTATGTGATTTCGAAGTCGTATTGCTGGAGCTCCAGTGCCCACCGTGCGATTCTTCCGGTTGGGCTCTCGATGCTATTCAACCACTTCAAGGCCATGTGATCTGTTATCACTTTAAAGTGGTATCCCTCCAGGTATGGCTTTAATTTCCTTATGACTTTTTCTGACCCGTTTAAGGTCCGGCTGGATTAGGAGATCACCCGCTCACCCTGGTCGGAATTTTGAGTGATAATGGCGATTAGCCCATAATCGCTGGCATCGGTCTGCAGCACAAACGGCTTTGTAAAATCCGGGCATGCCAAAATTGGGTCGGCGACCAATCTTGCCTTGACAGCTTCAAAGGCCTGCTGGTGGTCGTCGGTCCATTCCCATTTGACACCCTTTCGGAGAAGGGCGTTCAGCGGATGCACTAGCGTGGCAAAATCTGGCACAAAACGCCTGTACCACGACACCACTCCCAAGTACTGCCGTAGTTCTTTGACATTTGCCGGTGGTTTTAGCAATGCTATCGCTGATACATTTCGTATCCGTCCCGATGCCCTGGTCTGTAATGCGATGCCCTAAGTATTGAAGTTCCTTCCTGAAGAATTTACACTTATCCGCGTTTACTTTCAGGTTTGCCGCTCGCAGTCTTCTGAATACTTCCTTTAGGTTCCGCATGTGCTCCTCTAGTGTCCGTCCGATGACGATTATATCATCCTGATACGCGAAAGCGTGCGGCATCATTTCAGGTCCAATTACCTGGTCCAACGCCCGCTGGAATGTTGCTGATGCCGAGTGTAAACCGAAAGGCATAACTTTCCATTGAAACAGGCCTTTCCCTGGCACTGTGAATGCGGTATACTGCCTGCTGGCTGCCTCCAACGGTATCTGCCAGTACCCGTCCTTTAAGTCGAGGCTGCTAATATATTTAGCTTCTCGGAGTTGGTCCAGGATGTAGTTGATCACCGGCATTGGATATGCATCCTTCACGGATTTTGCGTTGATCTGCCTGAAATCAACACAGAGCCTCCATTTCCCGGTCTTCTTTCTCACCATGACTATTGGTGAGCTGTACGGACTCCTTGACGGTTCGATGCATCCCTTTTCAAGTAGCTAGTCTACTTTGGCGTTGATCTCGCCCTGCATTTTTGGATTCTTCGGACGCTGTTTGACTGGCTGATCGTCCTTCATGGTGATCCTGTGTACTGCCACGTTTGACGTGCCTTGCAGATTTTCCAGGCTCTCCAACTCGGTCTTTAAAAACTGGTCCACATCCTTCTCCGAAAATTCCTTCGCGGCTTCCACGACTGCTACCGACAGTTTTTCCTCTAGCCAGCCTCGGTGTCTGTCCCTCGCCGGTATCATCACTCTGTGACCTGCGCATTTCACCACGGCTCCGATTTTGGTGAGGAAGTTCCATCCTAGCACCAGTTCGTCAATCAATCCTGGGAGGATCAGCAGCTCCATTGACACTTTTCTTGTGCCAAGTCCGATTTGAATTTCTAACTGCGATTTTACGTATCCGCATCTACCGTACTTGCCTCTTTGTGGGTCCAACCTTTCCTGCCGCCTGCAGCCTGTCCGCCAGCTCTTTGCTGATGAAACTCGCTGTCGCGCCGGTGTCCACCGTGGCCTTAACGTTCGCGTCACCTATGAGCACTGTGGCGGACAATTGCATTTCTTCCGCCTTCAGGTCGCCCATTATTTTTGAGAGGCAGCACTTTACGATTCCTGGCCGCCCCTCGGAGGCTGGGATCGTTGCGCGTTTCCCGAACAGTACTCCACCGTTCGGACGCCTATCTTTCCGCATCGCCAGCAGAATGTGAGTCGCCGGTTCCGGCACTCCTTCGTCCAATGGTCCGCGCCCCCGCATCTGCGACACGCGTTGGCCGGATTCTGTATAAATCCACTGCGATCGGCTGGTGGTCCGTGTTCCTGCGGCGTATGCCTCCGTGGCGCCTCCGTGTCCTCCTGGCACCGCCTACACACCGCACCCTGCTCTGCCCTTGGCCTTGGCACTGGGCGGTTCTGTGTCCTCTGGGAGTGGTTTTCCATTTCAAACTTCTCCCGTTGCTCCTCCAGCTCCTCGAACTCGTCTGCCAGCGCCATCAGGGTGTCTAGGTGCCGACACTCGTACGGCCGGATAAACATTCGGAGGGCCGGCGTGCTGTTCTCCTTTATCCTGTTCAGGACTTCTTTGGCAGACATACCCAGGGACCGCATCATCGTCTGCATGTCCACCATGTAATCTTTAAATTTTTCCCCGTATGTCTGCCTCCGCTGCCTGACCTGGTCCGCTAGCATCTCCTTGTAGCCTCGAGGAAGGAAAAATCCTTGGAAGCTGAATATGAAGTCTCCCCAGTTGTCCCACTGCCGGTTGTTGGCTATGAACCACTTTAGGGCTCTGCCCTGCAGCAGCTTTGGCATTGCTCGTGGGATCTGGTTTATATCCAGACCATATGTAACGGCTGACCACTCCACCTGCTCCAGGAACTCCAGTGGCTTGTCGTTGCCGTCATACCGAAAGTTCCACTCTCGGACTTGCTTGGCCACCTTGGCGTAGTCCTGCGGATGTGGCCGTACGCTTTCTTTCCTCTCGCGGCTGCCTTCTCGTTGCCTGCCGTCGCTTGCCATGCTCTGAATATCCAGGCTTGCTATAAGGCCTTCGGCATCTGCGGCTGTTAGTTTGAATTTTGGCATCGGCAGCTTCCGGAATTTGACCTCCAGACCTGCCACTTACTCTGCCACTACCGGGTCTTCTGTTATGCGGTCAACCGTCTCTGCCAGGGTCTTCCTCATCGCCTCTACCGAGCCCTCGAGTTCTATTCCCAGAACATTGCTCACCTCGGTGAAGTCCTCTTTCCTGAGATTATAAATCCAGGACTTTCCCATCTTTGATCTTTTTTTCTCTTGGTCAGGGCAATCACTCATGGGCGCCAGATGTAACGACCTGATTTCTATGTATTTTCGCTCGCTACGTTAACGGGCGGCTAGCTCAGAGAGGTTATGGGTTCGTTCCACCAAATTTATATTGGGTGATTGCCTTTGACCAAAAAATAACGCCAGAGTTCTGTTGGGCTCGTAACTGTCTTTATTCGTCTCCTTCTACAAGCCTCGCGGCTCTTCAGCTGCTGCTGCTCCTCGTCGTCGTCCTCGGCGGCGTCGCTCCTCGTCGCTGTCCTTCGCGGCGTCGCTCCTCGTCGTCGACTGCTTGCTGGTATCTGACTCGTGACGGCTCCTTCGAGACTCTGGATGTTATGCGAACCTCACTGGCGGAACCGGCAAGGTGTTTCGCCTAGCAGGTAGAACAAGGTTCAGCCTTTTCGCCTAGCCACCTTTATCGCAGGCTCCCTAAGTCGGTCCGGATTGTGTCGGCAAGGTGTATCGCCTATCAGGTTGAACTAGGTTCGACCTCTTCGCCCTGCCACCTTAATCGCAGACTCCACGCAAGGACTCCCTGAGCTCGATTTAACCACGATCTCAGCGTTGAAGCCTCAGCCTTGTAGACTCTCAGTCGTTCGGCGTCTCGTCTTTGCGATCTTGATCCTGGTCCTCGGCACTTGATACTGGTCTCGCGTACACGCACTCGCTTTGATTCTCGCACTATTACTCCTCTGTGCTGCGCTTACGCCGCGTTTTATAGCCTGTGATGGTCCCGTTATTTCCCTTTTCCAGCTCGCGTGATCGGGACCAAGGTCCACTGCCGCACCGTTAGTTCCCGGTGCGTCCTCTTTGTGCGGGTCCGAAGTACGCCATTTTACCGTTCGACCCTGATGCCCTTGCCGTGTGAGGGTCCAATGTCCAGCGTGGTACCGTTAGTCCACGGTGTCTCCGCTTTGCCCGGGTCCAAGGTCCGTTGTTTACCGTTTGACCTTATTGCCCTTGACTCCTCCGGCATTCTCGCCTCCTTCGCTGTTGCTATGCAGCTCTCCTGCCTCGGAATTTGTGGGGAGTTTTAAGACTCCTCACAACCTTCGAAATGTTTTTCAGCCAAACCCTGCTGATTCATTCATTCACACTACCGTCGCCGTCAATTCGAGGTGGAACTGAGACGGCGCCAATTCTGTTCCAAACAAACGAAGTTGCAAAAGTCATCAGCGAGCAATTAAAAACAAAAAAGGCCCCAGGCGGTGATCTAATAACTCCTAAGATGCTAATTGAACTCCCAAACTATGCAGTTGAGGTAATTTGTAAACTATTTAACGGGATTACACGACTTGGCTACTTCCCAAAAAAATGCACAGAGATCTTGGCATTCTACCCGTAAAAGATGAAATTTCAAAACAAAAGGCGTCCTACCACACCAAGCTAACTTCTCATCCAAGCCAGCTCGCCAGGGGCCTAGCCAGGGTTTCCAACCGGCTAGGCAACGAAATGACCTCCCAGCTCAGCAATAGTTATTAGAGCTAATACATCCCGCGTCAGTCAACTTGACTGTCAGATATAGCTTTTTAATTTAAGATTTTATATACTTATTGTTAGTCTCAATTCAGAGAAGATTCATAAATAAAATGTATATGTAAAATAAAAAAAAAATACAAATTCGCGCATTCTATAAGCTGTTGACCTGAATCTCTTCAAATCGTATTTTTTTTAAAAGGTATCTTAATTAGGGTTAAATATCGTGCCAATCGTAAGTGTATATATTATATATCCTCCATATGAGCAATAGGCAAAATGCGTTCAAATTTAATTTTTTCAGCAAATTTCGCGCAGCGTATAAGCTGTTGACCTGAATCTTTCCAAATCGTATTTTTTAATGCATACCATGATCAGGGTGAAAAAGTTTGCTAATTGGATAGCACCTATAGGAGCAATATGGTAAAATCGCTTAAAAATCGCATTTATAAGCTGGTGACCTGAATCTCTTCAAATCGTATTTTTTTAATACATATCTTTATTAGGGTGAAATATAAATCCTCCATATGAGCATTAGGGCAAAATGCGTTCAAATTCAATTTTTCCGCAAATTTCGCGCAGTGTATAAGCTGTTGACCTGAATCTCTCCAAATCGTGTTTTTAATTCTTACTATAATCAGGGTAAAAAAGCGTGCCAATCGGATAGCTTCTATAGGAGCAATATATGAAAATCGATTAAATTTTATTTTTTTCATCGAATTTAGCTCATTTTATAAGCTGTTTTCAATACATATCATAATTAGGGTTAAATATCGTGCCATTCGTAAGTGTCTCATAATCACCCATATGAGCATTACGGCAAAATGCGTTCAAATTAAATTATTTCAGCAAATTTCGCGCATTTATAAGCTGTTGACCTGAATCTCTTCAAATCGTATTTTTTTAATACACATCTTTATTAGGGTGAATTATAAATCCTCTATATGAGCAATAGAGCAAAATGCGTTCATATTCAATATTTTCCGCAAATTTCGCGCAGTGTATAGGCTGTTAACATGAATCTTTTCAAATCGTATTTTAAATGTATACCACGATCAGGATGAAAAAGCGTGCCAATCGGATAGCTCATATAAGAGCAATATGGTAAAATCGCTTAAAATATATTTTTTTCAGCCAATTTCGAGCTGTTGACCTCAAATTCTTCAAATCGTATTTTTGAATACTTATCATAATTAGGGTTAATTATCGTGCCATTCGTAAGTGTATATCTTATAAATCCCCCATATGAGCATTACGGCAAAATGCGTTCAAATTAAATTTTTTTTCAGCAAATTTCGCGCAGTGTATAAGGTGTTGACCCGAATCTTTCCAAATAGTATTTTTAATGCATACCATTTGTATTTGTATTTATTATAAAATTTCATCCTAACGCTACAAGTTTGGAACTTATAAATTAATGCGCTAGTCACTAAGAGTTTGCAAATATTGAATTGTTACATTAAACTTAAAACTAATTTTCATAAAAACTAACTTAAGTCGCCTTCTATTTTTACTTTAATTTACGTAATAGTGTTTTAAGGTGTGTGAATAATTTTATCTTGAATTGCGTGGCACTGCTAATATCTTTAAGATGGTTTGGTAGCTGATTCCATGATCGAATAGCATTAATTAAAAATTGTCTTTCGGATGTCAATGATCTAGGTCTTATGCAAGTAAGATTATTTGCTCTTTTAGAGGATGTAAATTGAAGTTTTTCAAAAGATACGAAGGTTCTTTTTGGAAAATAATTTTTTGCAGAAAAATTAAGTTTCGCATTGATCATTCCAGGTAAGAGTTCTGTTGAATGTAAAACCTAAGTTTACAGCTGTATCAACGTAATCAAGTGGCGTGCTATTCATACTCAGTGGCTGCAAATTGTTAAAAATTATCTTTCTTTTACTTATGACAAGACATTTTGATTTTGATGGGTTGATCCCAAGTCCATTGTTGCCGGCCCACTCATTTACACGTTCAAGTTCTCTGTTACAAACATCTATACATTCATTTATTCTGTTTAAAGGACGACTCACATACATTCAGATAACGCATTGGGAAGGTCATTAACATATAAGGTAGACAATAAGGGACCAAGCACAGACCCTTGGGGTATACCACGATTAACATTTTCATATGAAGACGAAACGCTAGACAGTACAACAGATTGACGACGATTTTGTAGGTACGAAGAAACAAGTTTGACAGAAGTTTTTGAAAACATAAACATATTACGTAGTTTTGCACAAAATAGCTGAGGTACAGCTTCTGTTTTTCCTAAAACCAGACTGATTATTAGTACGCATTGCATTGTCGGACATAAATTTATTAATTTGATCAGCCATGAGATTCTCAAATACCTTTGATAGGTATGGTAAAATGGAGATGGGTCTGTACTCATTATTTGATTTAGGAATCGGAATAATTTTTTCCGCTTTCCGACAGTCCGGATAAGTAGATTTTGTCAGTACAGTATTAAAGGTATTTTTGGCAGCAGAATTTTTAAGAATTTAGGGTTTATGTTGTCAGACCCAGTGGCGTCACTCTTAATTTTTAGTATACTTTGAAGGACATCACACTGATTAACACACAAAAACCTAAATCTAATATCACAGACAGTTTCAGGTACAAATCGTGGGTTCAGATAGTTATTATCAGTGATTTCATGTACTGTGCAGCTTAAGAACTTTTTATTAAGTTCATTTACATTCATGTCTTGTTCAAGTCTTGGTTTAACTTAGCATATTAACAGGTTTTTAATTATTTTCCGTGTCTGAGCAGTGGAAGATACGTTGTTGAATTTATGGGAATAGAAATTTGTTTTTGCGGTGTCAGAAAGTTTGGTCACTTTTTTTCTCATTGACTTGAACACTGCGTAAGCTTGAGGTGTCCTGTACCTTCTCCACTTATTGTACGCCCCGTCACGCTGCAATATTGCGTCTTTGATGTTTCTTTGGAACCATGGTTTTTCAGAAACACGAATAACTTTGCTACGAACAGGTACAAGACAGTTATATAAATAACAAATATTGTTTTGTAAAAGGTTAACTTGTTCGTCTACTTCGGAAAGGGAATATATGTCATTCCAATTGCACAAATTAAAGTCCCAAAGGTCATAGTTGATATTTCTAAAGTCCATAAAAACTAGTGGATGGTCAAGGTATTGTAGGTCAAGTGCGTAAGACAAGTATATGAGGTCGTGTTTTGAAAACGATGGGACAATAAGTTGGTCATTTGTATCAACTTTGTCTGTATTAGACACAAAAAATAAGTCTAAAAGCGAGTTGCGACTTTTGGTAAAATGCGTAGGGGACACAAAGTTAACCAACTTCATCCCCAGCGATTTCATGTCCTCTGCAAGGTGGTATTCCCTTACAATATCGCTATTAAAATCGCCTGTTATAATGACGTCTGAAAAATGAATTGACACGTCAGGAATGATGTTTAAAAATTGTTCATAGTCAATCCGGCAATTAGTAGCTTATCAGCATATCTTTGGCACCTAATTTCTATAATTAAGTATTCAATTGCACTACTGGTTGAGTGTTTACATATAAACGTGGAACATAACTTTTTACTAACATATATTGCAACCCCACCCCCATGACTATCACGATCACAGCGATGCAAATTATAGCCATCAGATTCAACTAAAACATCACATAAACTAGGAACAAACCAAGTTTCAGAAACACATATAACATCTACGCGCGAATTGATAAAGAGGTATCTAAATTCTTCAATTTTTCGTGTGAGGCTTTGAGCATTTATATGACACACATTAAGACCAGCTCTTTTCTTTCCGAGAATCCTTAACATCGCACGGCTATTCGATCGATTTGGATTTATGTTTATGTTATTGTTGTTGCTGTCACCCATTTTAAATTATTTAATTGAAATATTAGCTGCGCTCGCAGTCTATAAATATTTATGACATAAAGACACACCACACCAAGAAACAAAATAAAATGCGACTGATACTAATCCTATATAAATATAATAAAACTACTGATAATTTCACAACAATGGAATACAAATATAAGCGCCTCTTAGGTGCGAAATGAATTATATTTAATGTCCCAGAACTAGCAGCTTCCAGCGCAGCTAATTCATCGGGGGTGCAAATCTCCATTTGAGCCAGTTCGCCCACGCTTTGCACGCAAATGGCCTCCCCTCCCTCTCTCTCCTTTACGAAGATATCTCCACGGCGAGAGAAAACAGCTGTTAGGCGCTTCAGCCTCTTGAGATGCATAGCCCGCTTGAAAATTTCATATTTTGTTTTGGTCAGCTGTTCGTTTATATATATAAACGCTGGCGAGTCAGGGCCGATGAGCTTTAAGCTCAGTTGCGTTTTGTTTTCTTTTCGGTATGCCCCAATCGCACGCAGCAGTGTCGCCTTATCGTGCACGTGTTCCATTTTAATAATTATAATTGGATCCACTACTGTACGGGTCGATTTTCGCGGTCGCATTCGAAAAATCGTACTTACTTTAGGCGGCGGGGTCAGTTTGAGAGAGAAGCACAGTGCGTGAAAAAGTGCTTTCACATTTTCCCCCTGGACTTGTGGGACCCCATGCCAACGCAAGTCACAGGCGACTTTAGACGCCGCCTGTGCGTTGCAGGAGGCCACCCACTTTTCCTCCAACTCGTCAACGGGCTGATCCTGGCAGTTTTTCGGACAGTTTCGCCTCCAGCTCCTGGACCCGCTGCCTCAGCATCCCCATCTCTCTCACCTCGCTCTCCAATTGAGTGACTCTCAGTGAAAGTTTGTTGCAGTCAGCTGCTATTAACTTAAATTTTTCTTCCAGAGTGCCGGTTATACGTGCCTCGCCATCACGGATCTCCCCTGCAAGACTTTCCTTTAGCTCGGAAAATCGGAGGTCGATCGTGTGAAGCAGCAGAACATCAGAGTCACGGGCTCCCTTCAGATCGGAGTGAGTTTCCTTCCTAAGTCGCTTTGCTGCTGAAGACATTATTGTGTTGGTGACGAGAGGGTTGAGTGTTTTGATGTGTTGAGTGTTTTGTCTCTGTGCTCTGTTTTGCTATGCACTGTTTCTTTACTGGTTTGTTGTTGCACTCAAAATTGTGGATTTATTAAGAAGCGATTTACTGCTTTAAACCGATTTATTCCGGGCAACAAGAACTTTAATGTGTTATACTCTTATTTATGCAGCTGCCGTAAGCAGTTTTTAATTTTTTTTAAGCCGAAATTATGGTGTTTTTCGGTGTTTAAAGCGGAGCTACACAAAAGTGCGTCTATTTCTCTCTCACCATGATCATAAAAAGTTTGCCAATCGGATAGCTCCTATAGGAGCAATATGGTAAAATCGATTAAATTTATTTTTTCAGCAAATTTCGCTGCTTTTATAAGCTATTGACCTGAATCACTTCAAATCGTATTTTTTAATACATATCTTAATTAGGGGTAAATTACCATGAACACGGTGAAAAAGCGTGCCAATCGGATAGTTCCTATAGGAGCAATATGGTAAAATCGCTTAAAATATATTTTTTCAGCAAATTTCGTGCATTTTATAAGCTGTTGAACTGAATCTCTTCAAATCGTATTTTTTAATACATATCATAATTAGTGTAAGTGTATATCTTATATATTTCCCATATGAGCAATAGTGCAAAATGAGTTCAAATTCAATTTTTTTTAGCAAATTTCGCGCAGTGTATAGGCTGTTGACCAGAATCTTTCCAAATCGTATTTTTAAATGCATACCATGATCAGGGTAAAAAAGTTTGCCAACCGGATGGCTCTTAAAGGAGCAATATGGAAAAATCGATTAAAATTTATTTTTTTCACCAAATTTCTCGCATTTTATAAGCTGTTGACATGAATGTCTTCAAATCGTATTTTTTAATACATATCTTAATTAAGGGTAAATTACCATGATCAGGGTGAAAAAACGTGCCATTCGGATAGCTCGTATAGGAGCAATATGGTAAAATCGCTTAAAATTTATATTATTCAGCAAATTTTGGGCGTTTTATAAGCTGTTGACCTGAATCTCTTCAAATCGTATTTTTTAATTATTATCATAGTTAGGGTAAAATATCGCGCCAATCGTAAGTGTATATCTTATAAATCCCCCATGTGAGCAATAGGGCAAAATGCATTCAAATTAAATTTTTTCAGAAAATTTCGCGCAGCTGTTGACCTGAATCTTTCCAAATCGTATTTTTAATGCATACCATGATCAGGGTAAAAAAGTTTGCCAATCGGATTGCTCCTATAGAAGCAATATGAAAAATCGATTAAAATTTATTTTTTTTCTCGCATTTTATAAGCTGTTGACATGAATGTCTTCAAATCGTATTTTTTTAATACATATCTTAATAAGGGTAAATTACCATGATCAGGGTGAAAAAACGTGCCATTCGGATAGCTCCTATAGGAGCAATATGGTAAAATCGCTTAAAATTTATATTATTCAGCAAATTTTGGGCGTTTTATAAGCTGTTGACCTGAATCTCTTCAAATTGTATTTTTTAATTAATATCATAGTTAGGGTAAAATATCGCGCCAATCGGAAGTGTATATCTTATAAATCCCCCATGTGAGCAATAGGGCAAAATGCGTTCAAATAAATTTTTTCAGCAAATTTCGCGCAGTGTATAAGCTGTTGACCTGAATCTTTCTAAAATCGTATTTTTAATGCATACCATGATCAGGGTAAAAAAGGTTGCCAATCGGATTGCTCCTATAGAAGCAATATGAAAAAATCGATTAAAATTTATTTTTTTCAGCTGTTGACCTGAATCTCTTCAAATCGTATTTTTTAATACATATCATAATTAGGGTGAATTATCGTCCCAATCGGAAGTATATTATAATCCTCCATATGAACAATAGGCCAAATTGTGTTCAAATTAAATTTTTCATCAAATTTCGCGCAGTGTATAAGCTGTAGACCTGAATCTTTCCAAATCGTATTTTTAAATGCCTACCATGATGAGGGTTAAAAAAGGGTTCCAATCGGATAGCTCCTATAAGAGCAATATGGTAAAATCGCATACAAAATTTATTTTTTTTTAGCAAATTTCGCGCATTTTACAAGCTTTAAATCGTATTTTTTAATACTTACCATAAATAGGGTGAAATAACGTGCCAATCGGAAGTGTATATTATATAAATCCCCCATATGAGCAGTAGGATAAATGCGTTCAAATTAAATTTGTTCGGCAAATTTCGCGCAGTGTATATGCTGTTGACTTGAATCTTTCCAAGTCGTATTGAAAGAGGTGAAAAAGTTTGCTAATTGTATAGAACCTACAGGAGCAATATGGTAAAATCTTTTAAAATTTATTTTTTTTCAGCAAATTTCAAGCA